>NC_059433.1:30770075-30865075 GCF_021028975.2 Sphaerodactylus townsendi
GTGCAACAACAACCCGCATTGCTCCTATTGCTGCCTGCACAAATGTATGTGAATACAAAAACAGGAAAATGGGTTACTTTATCCCAGCTCCAACCTGCTATACATTTGCTGTGTGGCGTGGGCCAGTTATTCACTTCAGAGCAGGGCAGGGGGCTTTTAATGAGTCCTCCTTCATTGAAGCAAATGTTTACATTGAAATTCCATGTGTAGCCTGTGAGTGTTCATCACACCTCAGAACGAGTCTATATTAACCACCTTTCCCTCTCACCGGCAGAACCTAAAATTGAAGTTACATGATTCAGTAGCTGCATTCTAGTGATTACATCACTTTAGCATAATGTTAAAGCATATTTCTTCCTTCGTTTGATTGTAGAGTATTGAGAGATATACCCACATTTTGCTTTTAACGTATGGTAAATGTGTTTGACATGTTTGTTTTTAAATAGTTTGAATGTAATGCCTACATTTTGAGACGACTGGAACAAAAGGAAAATAAGGCATGAGGAACTCCTAACGTAAATGAATTTTAATTTTATTTTCTCCCAAAATTAGGAAACAGCTTTTTAAAATGCAGCAGTGCCTCAGGCACCATTACATATTTAATTAAATATCTGGCACAACTGAAAGGTTGTAACATTTTCTTTTCAGTGCATCTCCACTTAATATAAGCAAAGCAGTATTCTTTCTAGAAAAAATGCAAGTTGAAGGTCACCTATGCTACAATTATGCATTTATAGTAAATAAACATTTCAGTATTAATAAAGTACACTGATACATCAGCTACTTCCACAATCTACTAAAACCTTTGTCCTCACTATTAAGAATTTATACTTCAGGGCATAAGGCTTAACCTTCAAGGAACCATCAAGGTTCACAGTGTAATTAGTAAGCTTCTGTGTTACACAGAACTCTTCTTCAGCTTGGATGTTTAATTAAAAATGTAAAAGAAATAGATCTGTCTACTAGCTGTTTGAATGGAGTCAGACAAATTAGATTAAACCTCTGTAAACTTCTTGGGTTACAAAGAAGACAAGGAGGGGATGCCCCTGCATTTATCTCTGACTCTGGAAGAACCTAAAATTACAGATCAGAATGTGTTTAGTTATTATCAATCCTACTATGTATTTGAGGTAAAAACTAACTCCATTGAAAAACAAACTACACAAACTCTCCCCCCTGATCTGTGAAATTTCACACTCCATACTTTCATTGTGTTCTTTCATTCCACTGTTAATTAGATCTCACTGAGGAAATTTTAGGGTCAGAGAGATCCTGGATAAAATGAAGGGGGAGGGGCTGGATGAGACAATGTATTTCCAAGATATTGGTGATCTAAATGACCATAAACATTGTAAAAGTTACACTTAACAGAGCCAGAGATACTTTATGTTGATGCAGCAGTTAAGATAAGAAGTGTGAAACCTTTCAGTATTGATTTTTTGTTCACGCCTTTAGGAGATTTTGAGTTGAAGGGATGGGAAAGTAAAAACACTTATCAGAGATTGGGAGACTACAGTACAGGGTACATCTGAAAATAATATCTCACTTTCTAACATCACAATCCTAAACAGAGCTGACTTCAAAGGGTTTACAAGGATGTATCTGTTTAGATTTGCACTGTAAATTAGGTTATCTCACAATCTTCAGAGGCTCTATCAATCCATTATCTGTGCATGATATATGCAGATAGGAAAATTAAAGGACTGAGGATTGCAAAATTCAAATTCACCACTGATGAATTTGATCTTAAAAGACCTTAAAAATCATCAGACTATGGGTCATTTCAGTGGCCTATGACACACTTTGCTATCTTCTTCTTTCTTTGTTGATTTGTCACATGCTTTATGGACTGCCTTTAAAACCACAGTAATCTCCCAAAAGAAATGAAATATCCAGCAGGAAAGATAAAACCCAGCTGGCAAAAGTCCCAACAAGGGGTCATTGAAAAATGGAAAAGAGGAAAAGCAATGAAAGAATGGCATTGCAATAACTGTATTAAAAAGTGTACCAAAACATCTCTCTCTCTCACACACACACACACGCACGCACGCACGCACGCATGCACCACGCACGCACGCACCACGCACGCACGCACAAAGTCTTTTATTCATTTGGCTGGGTGTTTGAATACTCCTGAAAAAGAGATTTTGAAAGAAACTGAGAGTTCAAACTCTAAACTATAAAAGAGTTTGAACATAAAATAAATTATAACAATTTGGAATCAACAGACTTTCACATGGGTGACAGCTGTTAACAAAAGTATTGCTTCAGATGTGTCAGAAGCTATGCTGGTCATAGTTCCTTTATTTATTTAGTTGATTTCTATCCCACCCTTCAAGTACATCCCAGGGCGAATTATAACAATCGAAAAATGCTTCAAGCATTACAATAAAAACAATATGATGTCCCGATTAATATTAAAATCCAGATAAAATCCAGATAAAAATGTCCTAAAAACAATTAACCAATAAAAACATTTAACCAATGCTCAGAACAAGACAAACAAAACCAAACCCACCTGCCCCCAACCTTCCTCCCAGGTGCAGGTGGAAGGACATTTGTGAAAAAGTCCAGTGGTCTGGGGATAGTTAGCATTGATCAGTCAAATGCCCGGCCGAAAATGATGGTGTTAACTAGGTGCCAAAAGGTGTATAGTGTCAGCACCTGTCAGACCTTAGTCAAAGGGGATTCCATAAAGTGGGGGCTATGGTAGAGAAAACCCTCTATGCACCCCCTGATCCCCTTCACCTCAGAGCTTGGTTCTACTACATATACACTATTGACAGATGCAAAAGGATGTGACAAGACAAGCCCTCTCATTCATGTGGACTGATATCCAGAGACAGGGACTCTGAGCATGTTTATCAGACCAGTACTGGGACCTATGAGGTTAAGGGTCATAAAACACCAATGCAGCAAAATGTTAATTAGGCTCCAAAAATCCCTTGAATTCAGTGGCAATTGGGATACATAACTGTACAACAAACTGTGGTGTGTGATTTTCCCCCCCTCAGTAAACATGCTAAAAAAACAGACTGCCTGCCTGCCTGCCTATACTCTTTCTCCCAAGAATAGCTTGTTAAAGAAAGCTGCAGAAGTTGTTTGTGGTACTTATGCATTAAGTGAAGGACAAAGACAAGTATACAGAAGTACCACTAAGGTCTCACAGGGCATTTTAAAATGGGAATTCTGTCTATATATCCTTCTTGCTACCTACTATTGTATCCTACTTGCTTTTCCACTGGTAATTAGGTTTCGTATGAGTTTTCTCTTTCCTGTTGTGTTTCCTCTCCTAAATATCTTTGTCTGCTCCCTGTTTTTTAGCTTCACATTTCCTTGATATCAAAAGCCTTCAGTCTTCCCCATGGCTTCCTCACCAGTACAGAAGGAAACTGGAATAAGCCAAGCAGTGCAAAGCAAATTGTTGAGATTCATATTTGGGACTGAGGAATTATGAACTTTGTTGGCATCAGTGGCTGGTTGTAATAGTGTTCTCCACAATCATACGATAGTTGAACACCTTTAAACCCATTGATCTCTACGAAAGTGGTACTCATGTGCTTCATGCTACCATTTATTTAATTCTCTTCCAATGGTATCAAGGGGGTTTAGATGTGCTTAACTTTGGAATGTTCTCGTTTCTAAGTACTGGGGTAAAATATTCAATATTTTTGTTATATTATTAATATGTTTTCTGTAGAAAAGGTTCAATTTTAGCTGAATGTGTGATGTTGCCTTATAGTACATAAGGAAAAAGTAATTTTCTCTTTCTTCAGTAAATTTGGATGTCATGATGTGGAATGAAATTGCCAGCTGGAGACTATTGTTGAGCTACGTGTACTTGGTGCACACACAGAGTATTATTGATAAAATCAGTGAGCCCATCCCCAAAGCTGCTTCAAATTGACTTGTATGACTTCAAAGGAAAAAGTGTAACTTTCAGAAGTGCCTGTTTTTATTGCAATGACCATGCAAAATAATGCTGAGGCACTCATACAAGATCCAAATTAAAACCATGATTTCACCAACTTCCAAAATAGAGGCTTTGCATGGTCTCTGGGACTAATATTTCCTAATAAAACAACCTTTTTAGCAAAACTGAAAATCAATATTAGGAGAACTTTTGGAATTGACACTAGCCTTTGAGAAACTGGAAATAGATCTTCCTGTCAGAGCCTAAAACTGCTCTCCTCTGTCTAGACTGCATTGGGAGCAAAATTATCAGATTTTCATTTCCTCAGTTTTACTCCACAGTGGTAAAACGTGTGAGTTATTGATTCATCTGCTGAAAAGCAGAAGAGCTTTTCACCTCAGTAGGGTCAAATGGGTTTGTGGGTGTCTAATTATACCTATACAGAGCATATAAATCTTCTAACAGTCATTATGTGAACATAAGTGTCCAAAGGGATCATTAGAATCCTTTTAGCTGACGACTTGTTCCTTGTGCTGTTTTATGAGAGGTCATAGAAATTGGAAGTTAATATTATCATGCCTCATAGACTTTCAAGTTTGTATTAGAAATAAGATATGCTTCAAGGAAAACTATGTATGTATTTATATATCTCTAAATAGTACAGGAGCATTTTTTTTTACATCTAGTTCAGTGAATGCAGTGACATTCTACTGTTAACATGCCAGATATATAAAGAAGTCAGTGCCTTCGGGGAATCAGATGAATCTATTTATTAGATTTTCATTCTGCTATTCCACTAAACAGCTCAGGGCATCATAAATGGCTTTCACTCCATCATTTAGCTGCTCTCACAACCATCCAGAAAGGTAGGTTGAGATGAAAGACCATGACAGGCTTAAGGTTACCCAGGGAACCATGGAAAAGGGTAGATTTGCATCTGGGTCTTTCCAGTCTTGGAGACCCCAGGAGCAGCATGAAGGAGAAGCTGAAGGACTGCTGCCACAGGGGAAGAACTGGCAAAAATCACCTCCCTCCAAGTGCATGTGAATCTTTTCCACGGGATCCCCATATCCCAGTGAGAAAAGCAATTATAGAACCAATTCATATGATTATTTGGCCACCAATTATGTTTCATGGTGGAAAAATAAGCAACTGAATACATCATGCACATCACAGCCAGGTGCCCCAGAACTAAAACATAACCCCTGATTGGAGAGAAGAGCATTGCAAGCAGTCTGAGTCATAACAATCAGATGATGCCTGAAAGTCAGTCTGGTGCCACTATTTGCTATAAGGCTCCAAGATCATCATCCACAGTTGGGGGAAACTCATTAGTTATGGAGGCTGGCAAGAACCTACTTAAGTCTTAGTGACATCCAGATCCTGGTGCTTGACAGTAATGCAAACTGTCCCACATTTGAAGGGCTGACTCTTGAATGCCCTAGTGCAGAATCACTCAAATTAGATTCTGTGACCATCTCTTAACCAACCAAGGGCACTGTACAACCTCCTAAGATTCTGGGGGTGCAGATTGTTTATTGTATAAAACCTTGCTCTTAGTGGTAAGGATTAGTTAGAGTTGCAGGAACAAAGGTTCCAGTATTGCTGCCACGCAATTCATGTGGTGAGCAATACATTGCTGCCATGCAATACATGTGGTGAGCAAGTGGGTCATGCTCATGATGAACACTGAGGCTAGAGCTGCATTAAAAATGTTGCATTTATGTTCAGAGAATTACAATAACAACTCAACAGCACAGGCTTACCAAACATAATCACAGGAAAAGCCTCTCTGAAACACTCAAACTTGTAGTTACTGGATATAGTGACAGGTTTGATGTTAAAATCCCTTTAGTTTATGAAATCATAGATTAAATTATATCAGGTCTGCTCTCTCAGACCCCAAAACCAGGAACTCTGTCCTCTTACAGAGGCAGAGTTAACCTCAGAGCCGCAGCGAGGGGGAACTGTGCTTGGGGCATGTGTGCGCCCTGCACCCCTGCCCGCCTCCAGAATGCCCACCCCCCGCCCCTGCCCCACCACACCCCCATACTGGCACGCACCCAGTGCAAGACGCCCCCTGTCCCCTGGGCGCTACACCACTGGTTAACCCTCTCTGCCATGCTGCCAGGCAGAGCTACATATACAACTGCCTGATCTCTTCCTGATATAAATGATATATTTACTCTCCTTGAAGAGACCTGAACGTTCAATGCCCTGTCCCTTCTGAATGGAAGGTGGATGTTGCAGCAGCATTTGTTCTGGCTGAGGTATTAAACTGCCAATTGGCTGTTTCCCCTTTCAAGGGCAGGGTAGCCCTTTGCCTGTCACAGATTCCATGTGGAATGCCCACACCTCACACATTATATAATATTGGCATGGGGGGAAGAAGCACTTAGCACCTGCTGGTTCAGTAAATGAAGAGAACAACTGACTGGGGAAGCAAATAAGCATATATAAACCTCAGTCTACAGATGTTGGAAACTTTAGAGCAAAACACTGCCTAATTATTTCTCTTGAGCATGACTCCTGCTGAAATCAATCATAAGGGATTGTTTTCAGAGTGCTTATGATGCAGAATTTTATATCAATGGAACAATATTCCAAACTTTTGATAAAGCTACATTACGCATACATGATAAAGCTAGGTAATGCATACATGATAGCAAAACCACAAAATTCCTGCGATAATGGTTTTCCATATATAGTTTGCTTTTACTCAGCAACACTTATGAATTACTGGAGTATTTCAGGCATTTACAGTGAAAAAGCTCACCACATGTTCACTGGTACCAATGCTGCTGAACATTAATCTAAATGCAATATCCAAGGAATTACTGACTATGAACCATGCTGTATACTATCATCTAAAAAGCTGCAAACAATCATAGGTGCAATTGGAAAATTTTAAAAAGTTTAAAATTGGAGATTAGATATGTTAAACCCTGTCAAAAGTGAATGTCTTGAACCAACCCTTCTGGAAATCCACCTGCACATGATGGAAGAATTTGTGGTCACAGAGCTTAGCATTAGCACAAATCCTGATAATGTTCCCAAGAATGATCCTGACAATATCTCATAGAACAAAACCCTGGAACTCTTGCTAACCATACACCACACCCACAATTCCTCCAAGTTTGAAGCTTTGCAACCAGGTGGCTGGGGCATCTTGTGCAGATACACGTAGAATTGGAGTTCTTGGTCCAATTTGCTTGAAACATCTTTAGTGAGCGGGCAGCACTAATTCCTCTGCAATTTTGATGTCATTTGGGGGGGGGGGGGAATAGCTATTCCAGCACCCGGATGAATTTCCTTCCATAAGGAATAATAGAATTGAAATAATAATGGAATCTGAGTGAAACCTGAATCTGATATAGGGGGATTCACATACAATTGAATACCAGTATTTACTCCCTTCCAAATCTGAAAAATACAATATTTTTCAGGCACACATCCCCATGCCCCACCCCAATCCACCTTTTACATTAGCCAGCATGCACCCACTTAGAAATGGTAGGATGGGTGATTCCTCCCTGTATATGAGTACATCAATGCAGCACCTTCCACTGTTTCAAGTCATTCAGTTTAAAGCGGTGGATTAGCTAGATATGGCTCTGGCTGGCTGAAAGAACACCAGACAAGTTTTTTAGATGATTTCGTTGTGTGTATAGCCACAATGCAGACCTGAAAGAGTAATGTACTGAGTTGCAACTAAGGTCAGTTGGATCCAAGAACTGCAGATTGTCACAGATGTGTAACATATTCTGAAACAAATGGCATGGAAATGTTTTATGCCAATGACTCTGTATAAAAATCACATTCACAAAGCACAAGTAATTTCATTCGAATCACGGCAAGGTCCCGCCAGCCTTAGAGACTGACTGTACAATTGTGATATATTTCGTGTATGTGATTATATTTTTCAATGCAGCCATTCTAGCAGAAAATCTGGCCAGTGCTGGAAAAGCTGCTCTGGAGCTCTTCTGTAGTTTATCTAGCCGTACCATGAACTTAACAGATTTAGATGTTAAGCTTTCGGCTAACCCAGAAATATTGATCTACAAATAAAAATGGGATTGAGTATATACTTTCAAAAAAGAGAAACGAGTTTCATGAAAAACAGCACAACAAAATCCACACAAAGATGAAGTGACAATGTTCTTTTTAGAAGATACTCTTTTCAAAACCAAGATAATCTGACAGACATAAGCATCAGCTGTGACAGCAGACAGTAGAATATTAAGCCCCAAGCAGACATGGCGGTAGGCCCGTGCATCAGAATCCGCTGGCTGGTGAATTTATATAAATCAGAATGGGGTTAGAGTAGGGTTGCCAGGTCCAGACTGCAAAATCCCTGGAGATTTGGGAATGGAACCTGAGAGAGCAGATCTTGGGGAGGAGCTTGGTATAATGTCATACAGGGCACCCTTTAAAGCAGCTAGTTTTTTTCAGGGGAAGAGATATCTATCATCTGGAGATCAGTTATAATATGAAGAGGTATCCAGATCCCACAGGAGGTTAGTAGCCCTAGGTTGGGGTCATTTACAGTGAGGGTGAGCTGACTAATGCCCACCATCCCATACACATTTTTGCCTGACACTGTGTCAGGGGAATGCTTGCTATCTAGGTGACTGAGATGCATTCCCAGAACCGTGCAATTGCTTAAAATAACAAATTACTGCTGTTAGAAAGATATATGTAACCAGCCTGCTATATGTATCCACTGCCATCTGTGCATTCTTTCCTTGATCTTTTTCTTTATGGCTTCACATGCTTTATAGACAACTACACTTCCCCTGGTACTCCTGTCCCATGGGAACTGTGTTACATCTGTTATCTCGTAGGGCAGGAAGCCAGCTTCATCAGAACTGGCTTTGCCAAGTGTGGTGCTTCAAAGTCTATTCAGTAAATGTTACTGATCAATACCTCAGAGTCCATTCATTGACTTAAGGTTGCGAGACCTAACACACTAAAACATTTTCCATTCCTCCATTTTGTTCACACTCACCCCTTTGAAATGATTCCTGGCTGCCACTTTGTGATTTCTTCCTTTTTAAGTTCGTTCTGTTTGAACCAGTGCTTCAATGCTTCACAGCCTCATGCTGCATTCTCTACTTCTTGTATACTTGATGCTTTGAAGACTGGTTTTTCCCAAATAAAAGAACAGAGGAATGCTGCAAATAAACAGGTAAGGGGGAATTGAGTATTTGGTAATGGGGCTATGAGTGATGGCCCCCCAACATAGAGCCTGGGATAGCTGTCTTGGTGGTTTATTGGCTAAGACCGCTTCTGCTACAGCTCAAGCACAGATTTCCCATTTGGGTGAGAATATGGCTTACATCTGGGACAGGTTGTCCTTTCAACAAAGTGGATTCCTGCAGTAGAAATGGCACAACATCTAAAGCCAGGGCATGATCGTGACAAGCCAACATTATCACTGGGTATCTTGAAGAGTCGTGCCAATATATCTTATATTGTGCAGTTAGTAAAATGCTGGATGTAAACCCATAATTCACAGCTGTAAGTTAGAGTCCGTGCCTTATTATTACATTTCAGAATGCACACATCATTCTATTTATATCGACTAAGTTCCATTTTAATGCATTTCGGGGCCAAATCTTGCTTGACTCTAATGAATGAATCCAGTCCCTCACAGGACCTGTCCCTTCTTCTGCAAAAAGCAGTTCTTGCCACTGACCACCTCCTATCAATATCCCTCTTATGTATAGAGACCTTGCCTTATTAAAGAGCTTTGTGCAGCTGGGGTGGGCAGAAAAAAGACTGGATCTGGCCCTAAAATATTCATAGTTTCACAGTTTGTCTACTGGACTGTAAAACACAAAGGCACCCTTCCTTTAACAGCAGAATATTAATTCAGCATTCCCATTAGTTTCAGTGGAATTTCATACAGAATACCCCAGAGTAAGAAGCTTGATTTTCCTTAACTCCCTCTCACATAAACAACCTCCTAATTAACAGACAGTAAGCACAATAACTTTTACTGAGTCTTCCCCTCTGCATAGTAGATGCAAGACAGTCTGTTGGGTTTGGCGACTGGGGCTTTTAGTCCATCTCAAGTGAAAATATATAATTCCAAGCCACTCTTGTAATACATCACAGTCATTTTCTGCACTTTAGTTGTTTTTCTCTCAATCCCCCCCCCCAAAAAAAAATAAAACATCGTTACAGCAGGTTTAAAGTGCACTTTAGTGCCTGCAATCTTCCCAGGCTATTCTTTAATATTTCATCATTAAATAGCAAAATAACCTGATATGATCCTAATTTAGTGCCAATTACACTGCATTGATCAAAGTGACCTTTTCATACTGGAGCACAAAAATCAATCCTACCGTACAACAAATGTCAGGGGGATGAGAGCAACATATAATCTGTGACAATCAAAACATTACTTACAAATGAAATCACCAGTGACCTGCATGCCAGGCAATTTCTGCATAATGCACACTGTTTTTGTTTGTAGCGTTTGTGGAGGATTCTGGTTATTTTTCTGTCCCCCTTGTCAATTGCCCAGTGTGATTGTGTTATGTTGCTGTTTCTGTGGGAGATGATAGCCAAGCCTCTCCAATCAGTTAAAAAGACCAGAAAAAAACCTCCATTGTATGTCCTTATGTAAAGTTGGCTCAGACAAGGGCACAACCCAACCTAGCCATTTCTGCAAAAATAAAGTCAGATCTGATCTGCAGTATCTCTAATACTACCCAACATTTTCTATGGTGGCATATTTTATTGGTACCACATTCATGTATATTGCGGCAGAACACTACCACCACCACTCCAAACACACCAAGCTATATCTAAGGATATACCAGGTAAGGTAACATATCACTTAGTTGCAACTATATTACCAAAAACTTCCCCTATTTTATAACACTTAGGACTTCTTAAAGTGCTATTTATTTACAGTGCCATTCTAAGCAGAGTCACACCCTTCTCAGCCCATTGATTTCAAGAGTACTCATATACATTGTCCTCACTTGCCTTCATTCTCAACTGTTTGTTCTTAGTGATTACATCACACAGCCCAAATCCTATTGGCTATGTCGTATAACATCATCTTGCCCCTTGTATAACTCCCAATGGCAAGGAAGGCAAGCAGGGTTGCAGAGATGGGGGAGGGTTTTTTAAAGCAGAGGCTCAGACTCTCCTCCCCTTATAATAATGGGTAGTCTTCCTGCCCTTCAGGCTGGGCCACAGAGATAAAGGCCACGGCTCACCACTCCTGTGCCCATTATAATAAAGCAGAAACACGCATTTAGGGGACATGACAAAGATCAGCGATAAGGAAGGATCATTTTATCTTTCAATGCTAGAGAGAAAAATGCAAGAGAGAACTGCTGATTCAGGATCTGATAATTTTTGAACATCTTTATTGTGTTTAAAAACCACTGTAGTCACAGAGGGACCTAGGAGATGCCTTTTTACAAGAAAAGCCAGGCTCTGATATGAGAAGTTAACTGGGCTAAAAAAAAAAGATGAAAGATCAGTGGACATGAGCAAAAAAAAAGTTAAACAGAGCGTCTGGAACAATATTCTTAGGGACAGTACTACCACATTTCACTAAAAAAAACCCTGACACTTGAATTTCTGTAATATGGTTCCATCTACTCCCAGTATTAAAGAACTTGTCTAACATTTTAGAAATCACATAAGAACCAAATCTGACTCTGTTGCTAAATTGCTATGCAGAACATCTTTACCATTCACAAGGAACATATGATTTGGAATAACACATGGTGGACCAAGCTGCATGTAATCACAGAGATTCTGCAATTGTGGTGGCATCTAAATGTTCTCCTTTAGGGCCTGATTTCTCCAGTGAGAAGACGGTCCCATTGTCAAGAGAATGCCTGAAAGACAGGGCATCTGGGAACAGGGAAGCCATGGATGAATTCACTAGATGAACTCATAATTGAAGGTAGGAGATCTAGCAAGTCAACCTCAGGATTTGTTCGTTAGTGCAGCAAACACCCCATTTCCTTGCAAACTTGTTTCCAGCCAGCAGCACTTTCAGTGCCAGACTTTCAGGTGAAAACTGGAGGTATTGCAGAATTACATCTCCAGGTAACAGGTTTCACTCACCCAGGAGAAAATGATTGCCTTGGAGGGTGGACTCTATGACATTATTGTTCACTGAAGTCCCTCCCCTTCCCTTCCCAAACACCACTTGGTTTAAAATCTACCTCCATTTCTCCAGGAATTCCATAATTAGAGTTGGCAACCTTGGTGCCAGACCTGCTCCTTGCATTGCAAAGGTACTATTAAAACAAGGAATTGATCATAAAATAACCTGAAGGAATGGTCAAGAAGATTTAGCTGAAATCCTCTTTCCTAGGACTAAGCTTCATTGACTAAAATGGTATTTATCCGAGTAGCCAGTTTAGGATTGCACTCTCAGTCCCCAAGGTCTGGAATGACAGTCCCCAGACTAGAATGACAGTCCCTAGAATTTGAACTAGTGCTTTCCCAGGGATGTTTTGCCCTCTCAGCCTCCCAGCTGGTCAGATGCAAGAACCCTTTTATTAAATAAACTGAATCCTACAAACAAGGACTCCAACCCTCGTTCTGCTTGCAGGGTCCATGTTAGACTCACTCCCAAGATTTTCATGAGAGTTGTTCTCAAGCAAACCTGCACTGAATTGCACTATGCAACCTTTATTAGCAAAGTTTATTAGCTCTATATGTTGTGGGAAAAGTAAATAATCAAAAGAGAATGCTAATCACTATGTGGTATGACCTAGAACGTGGAGGGTTGGTGTTCTATCCCCTTTTTCCAACCAAGGAAGATTGGATTATGACTGAGAGAGAGAGGAGTGTTTCCAGGGGTGTTTTGCCCCCCCAGTCCATCTTTAAACAGGTCTACTAATATAAAGGTCCCAGTTTATTCAATTTGCAGAGTCCATATTAAATCTTGGTCTTTGAGAGCCACCCCTGATTTTATGGGTAACTATACCCTCCATGTGCAAAACAGCAAATGTGTAAGAGGTAAAACTATGCTGACCGGTTATACTTAGAATTCATAACTGAAACTAAAGAGGAAATCTACTCCAGAACTAATGCCTGTTGAAAGACATCAATTCTGGAAGATAGATTTAAGCAGAGAAAATAATTATGTCTGTGCAGAAGTGACATTGGGAGTTAAGAGACAACATGTACACCTGCAAGTTGAGTGTGTGTAAGGACTGTTGTGCAGCAACCTTGGCCCCACTTCAGTCAATGCACTTCTGGGGGTCTAGATTCAGGGATGTCATAGTACCACTCTATTCTGCATGGATCAGACCTCACCTGGAATACTGTGTCCAGTTCTGGGTACCACAATTCAAGAAGGATATTGTCAATGGGTCCAGAGGAAGGTGACCAAAATGGTAAAAGATCTAGATTCCATGTCCTATGCCGAGTGGCTTAGGGAGCTATGTATGCTTAGTCTGGAGTAACATAAGGGGTAACATAATAGCCATGGCTAAATATTTGAAAGAATGTCATGTTGAAGATAGAGCAAGCTCCAAAAGCTAGGACATGGAGTAATGGATTCAAACTAATTCAGACACCTAAACATTAGGAAGAATGTTCTGATGGTAAGGGCTGTTTGACAGTGGAATACGCTGCCTCACAGGGTGTGGAGTCTTTTTTAAACACTGAAATTCTGGATAATTCAGAAGGTTACTTTGTCAGACTGCACAGGGAGGCTATTGAAATTCACAAACACCAAAACAAGTTCAACAGGAAAGAAGAGACTCTGAGTATTGACAAAGCTTGGCTACCAGTACTTAAAAACACCAAAAGCAAACCCCAAGGGCATGCTAAGTTCATGAACAATGGACTCCACCCAAACACAGGATTTGCATTCACCAATACTGCTGCTGCTGCAGGGCATGAAATGTGAATCAAACAACAAGCCTTTATTGGCATACAAAAATGTGAATTACTCCCTGGACTGATAAGCCCCACCTGCAATACAATACTATCAACCACATCTTTGCATAACAAGTTCCACCCAAACACTTACTGATTTTTCCCCTGCCTTCCCATGCTGCCTGAAATCCCTCTGGAGCCAGCATGGCAATGGCAGAGTCACCAGCCACTGGGGGCTTTGGATGGGGCTGTCCAACATCTAAACTTCTGAAACCTCTGGCACAATTTACCTGTGATATCTAACAGAAACCTACCTGTGATTGCAGGTCACCTTTGCCATACCACTTGGTAGTTTAGATGTTTAACTCCTAAAGTCATCTCATCAAACTATTCTTTACATTTGCCTTTCATCTTTATAACTTCCAGTCATACAGGATAGAAAGTGTTTCACTTACCAAGTTCACCAAGCTGCAGTTTTCTGTCTTAGCCAAGTAACAAGAATATCTCTGTTCCCAGCAAGTCTATTAACAAACATGATTTATGACTGATACTTCCCCAGCTCTGTATGTAGTCCTGGTAAGAGCTAAATAATATTCAAGTCCTGGTTATGAACCAAATCCAATTCATTTCACGCTGATGCTGAATTAGTTCCAGACTAATACAAAAGGAACACTTATGGGCAGACTGTTAAGGTGACTCCCTTCTTTTAAACATGTCTCTCCAACACAATTTGCAGCTTAACAGCCCCTCTATAAATGACGTGATTAACTTTTACACATTTCTGTATATTTGATGTATTTACCCAAATGCAGCTGTTGTTCTGTATACTGTTTCAGATGTTTAGAAAATAATCAACTGCTTGAAATGGATGCTTTTTCAAAGGATCTCCTGGGATGATTTTTTAAAAAGCAATATATTTTATCTGGAGTGTTGCTATGCCCATACCAGCTCTGATCCATTGCAGTAGCATCATATCCTAACTGCTTGCTGCAAAGGAACAACCCAACTGCTATTTACACAACAGGAGTGATAGTTTAAAAAATTAATGGAATAGTATTATAGAGACAAATGAGGTCAATACATAGCTATTGAGTATAGTGGGTTGCTCACAAAATGGCACAGATATTGGAGGGGGAAAGAAGATCACAATTGTACATCACTACTAATGGCACTGGCTGTATCCAATAGATGCTTAATAGTGCTATTTGCCCAGACCTGGATAGCCCAGGCTAGTCAGATCTTGGAAGCCAAGCAGGGTAATCTCTGGCTAGTATTTGGCTGGGAGACCACCAAGGAAGTCCAGGGTCATAATGGAGAGCCAGTCAATGAACATCTCTGAAGGTCTCTTGCCTTGCAAACCCTGCAGGATCGCCGTAAACTGGATTGTCCATGAGGCCGTAGGCTGGGTGGTGTCTGTACAGGGAACAGATAGGGCAGCTTTAACACCAATGGCTACCAAACAAAGAGATTCACAGATGGTAGCCTCAATGGCCACATATTTATTGTGGGGAAAAGAGGAGTTGTGAGAAAAGGAGGCTACAGAGGCACTGACTTCTGGCATTGCTCCTTTTCAACTAGCATTACCAAAAGTTCATCACTCCCACCTCCTACCTAAGGTTCTGTTCCTTGCTGCTGCCCCTTGATTTAAACAGCTCTGAGTAGGGGGTACTGAACAGAAACTGCTGCTGAACCACCACAACTTCAGTGGAGATGAGGGAAAGGGGAGACTATTCCCTTCACCACCTGTGCTGCTTGTTGGGCTTCTGCTGGTATGGCCAGCAACAGCAAGGAACAGGCTGTCAGAGTCCTACCACCAGCTTCCATCCTTTGCCCTTTTCAGTCCTCTCTGTTCAGGGAGGTGGGGTTCAGTCACACCACAATCCTCCAGTAGTGACTTAAGTGGCTAGGCAGGGGATGCTTAGGTCCCCTCTTCCACTGGTCTACAGTGATTCATTGACCTCTGCTGCCAAAACTTGAAGAATTCCCTGGAAGCTGCAAGGAATAAACAGTGACAACCCCCAAACTCTGTCCCTTGCCCCCCTTCCTGGCACTTATATGTGCTAAAACAGCTGCCAGGAGGGACTGAGAGAGTTCTGAAAGAACTGTGACTAGTCCAAGGTCACCCAGCAGGCTTCATGTGGAGGAGCAGGGAAACAAATCCAGTTCACTAGATTAGAATCCATGGCTCATGTGGAGGAATGGGGAATCAAACCCAGTTCTCCAGATTAGAGTTCACTGCTCTTAACCACCACACTGGCTCTCCTCTTTGTATATTTCAGTTATAAACAGAGTTTACATCATTATAAGCCCATTGACTTCAAAGCCTGATGTCTGTGAACACATCATGATTGTTTGGCCCTCTTTGAGGAAAAGGGAAAATGGCGAAGGGCTCACTATCACTTGAATATGATAGTGTTAAAGTGTAATAGACTGTCCCTGCAATTAGCTAGTCTTTCAGATCTCTTGGTGACATTGGGCTGCTATTCAGAGTGGAGTTTAATAGCCCCAGGAATAAGGGGAAGGATTGGCTCCTCAAGTGGACACCTGGGACAGCAGCAGAGCTTTCCCAGGATCTTTGGGAATGGGGCTAGTGTGACTGCTTCCTCACAAAGGGATTTCTCTATTTTAAAAGTCCCAGTTGTTGAGTACTTTTAGGCTTGCTCAAGCATCTGCTTGTTAGGCTCTCATCTTGCCCACCAGTGGCAAGCAGGTAGTTAATTGTTCAACTAACAGCTCAGATGCATCCAAACATTGTGTATCCAATTGCATGAGTATGCTATTTTCTGACACACTTTGTTACAGCAGCCTGTGATGCCACACTACTGAGGAACTTGCCTGTTGTATAATGGAGGGAGTTAAGCATGGTAAGTTCATGTCCACGTAGAAGTTCAGAGTATATATTAAAGAAAGTATTTGACAGTTCAGTCCTAAGGAGAGTTACAGACTTTTAAATCTGCTGCAGTCAGTGGGCTTATTACGATGTAAACTCTGTTTATGACTGGACTAATATACAAAGAAAAGAGATGGCATTGTCCATACTCCTTTCCCCATCATGGCATATAATTAAAATAAACACTATTTATTACTATTCCTTTGTTTGAAACAGAAATAGAAATTTCTACTCTTCTAGCATGCTTATATTTAATATCATTTATGTTGGAGCTTAGTCTACAAAGAGGTGGAAATTTGAACACGGCATAACTTTTGAAGTAAACATATTAAATATTTCCATGGGTTGGATCCAACTAGCTTTTCCACTTTTGAAAAGGGCAGGAGGGAATCTATTTTGACCACTGATAAAAAGGGCTATGCTGGCAACCAAGGGTCCTCCATGGACAAAAGCCATGTGGTATGGGGCCATGATAAGGAGAGGAACTGAGTAAGACTGAGAAGCTGACTGAATTCAACTAGTATCTGAATAACAACACTTGTTTTAATATGAGTCCAGAGTAGTGGAGGGATGTGGAAAGCAGGAATTAAAAAAAGACAGAAAGAAAGAAAGCTTTGAAAGAGAACAATGAATAAATGAAGATTTATTACCTTTCCATACAATACTTTCGCATTCAACACAGACCTCAAAGAGCAAGATTCAGTTAGCACCATAGAGTTGCACTTCAGCTTTATGAAGAATTATCAGAACTCTTAAAGACTGAGTGTTTGATTGTTTTTTAAGCCTTTGAGCAAGCAAACATTTGTAATATTACCAGGTACTAGTAACTGGTTAAGACTTATTTATAATGCATGCTGAGACATCAGGGAAAATCTGGCTTCCTTCTTTAACAATATTCTTTTAATTCTTTAATGCATGAACTGCATTCATAAATTTAATCCTCTTGACTGCATAGGAAAAAACCCCTAATCATTTGTTTCCATCCCATCTATAAATCATATCTTATTAAAGAAAACCAATTTTTCTGGGATTACAAATTGAAAAATTATTAACTTAATTCTTTACAAATTGCATGGGAGATAATATCTGATAATCCATTAAGAACATCTTAATCGATGTTTCCCACCAAAGCACACTGATAAGGATGCAAGTACTGTTGATTAAAAGAGTGCAGTGTAATGGTTTATAAAAAACATCAAAGCACTTGAAATAAATACTGTCCTAATGCATCAAGCAACTAATTTCGTTTGGAGGAAGATCTGAGATTTGTGTGCTGAAGAATCACAGCAAAAACCACTGAGTGTATGTCATTTACTGATGGTGAATAAAAAATGTGTTGATATTCTCCACAAGTACTAATCCAGATATATTTATATGTGGCACAGAAAACTTTAATCCATTTTGACTAAAACCTCCTAAAATAATTTTGAGCACAGCTAATTTATATTTGTCAATTAGTTAAACTAGCCTCTATTTAATATAGAGCAGATTTATATAACAGCAAGTAGGGACTTGCAATAAATTTTTGAAGAGGGTATTTCTCTTCCCCTCCTTTGCTTCCTTCTTCCCTTTCTCCCTTCTCTAACAATCTTCTCCACCTCTTTCTTCTCTTTCCATCTCCTCCTCACCATCAGAGGCAGAGGGGGAAAGCGCCCGGTGCACTGGTGCGTCCTCCGCCCCATCCCACACCATCCCACCCCCAGAATGCCCCCGGAACACCCCGGAACACCCCTGTCATGCCCTCACCACACCCCTTGGGTGCCTGGTGTGTCGCACCCCCACCCCCTTGGAGCAAGCCTTTGTAAAACTATTCCCAGTGTCCTTCCTCCCACTCCTTCCCACGTCGAATCCCCACTACCATCTTAGCCAGGTTTCAGAACACAGACTAACCAGGTTTGAGGGACGACCTCCCCATTGCTTGCAAGGCAGATTCCATTTCTGGCGCTCATTCTCCCCATTAATCTGCATTCCGGCAGGACCTGGTTGCAAGTGGCATAGATCCCATTAACATGGTTCAGAGCTGATCCGAGGGGAGGGATGAGGGTTGAAACCCTGACTCGTTTCCCACCCTGGAGTGTGATGCGAAATTCGGGCAACCAATCACCGCTGCGATGCTTGGTTTCGTTTCCGCTTTTGCGATTGGCCAGCAGAAGGGGACGCAAACGTTAAACAATCAAATGTGTAACTTTGAATCATTAATGGTTTACACAGGTAACAATTAACTGTTTGCACAGTCAAACAGTTAAATGTTAAACTTGGGGGGAAGATTGGTGATTTTCAAACAGCAGAAATAAAGGCCCTTTCCGCACTGCAGAAAGGGCGCCCCTGCACCGGCAGGAATCCTGCTGGTTGAGGGGTGGGGGCTGTTCGCACGGGAGCATGTGAGCGGCCCCCGCAGAGGCTGGCGTGGGAGAGGCGGCTCTGCACGGAGCCGCCTCTTCCCCGTCCCCCCCACACTCACTTTGTTGTCCTGCGTCGCCCTGCTGGACTACTAAGACCCGCCCACCCTGCCCTCCGACCTCCAGGGCTCGGAGGACAGCGAGGGAGGGTCTCAGCAGTCCAGTAGAGCGATGCAGGACAACGAGGTGAGTGGGGAGAGATGGGGAAAACAGCGTGTTCCCAGTGGTGCCGTTCGCACCGCGCCGGCGGGAACACGCTGTTTTCAAAAAACCTCCCTCCAGGAGGGAGGTTTTTGGGGGCGGCCTGACGCCGCTCTGGGGGAGGTGGAGGGGAGCTAGGTCGGCGCTGCTGCGTTTCAGCAGCACCACCTGTGTGAACAGCACCTTAGGGACGGCATTTTTGCCGCCCCTAAGGCGTCGTATTTGGGCCGTGCGGAAACGGCCAAAATGTCCTGAGGACATTTAAAAAACCTTTTCGGGGAAGAAGTTTGCACAACTCGGCCCCCCCAAATGTCTTCAAAACATTTTATTTCTCTCAATCCGGGTTTTCCAAGAATTGGTAAACTAGTGGTCTTTTTCTCCCAACCCGGGGTGAAAACGTTTGCTGCCTGCTGAGCGAACAAAAGCAGCCAGGAAATGCTTTATTTCTCCTACCCAAACCACTTACTTTTACTTTCACTGTTTGTACCTGCCATTTTGTTTGCTGCAGCAAAGATTCTCTGTGAAGGTTCCCCATGGAGGTTCCCTCTGCTTGCAGCATTTCTGCATGCAAATTCCGTATAAAAAGTTGATGAATAAAGTTTGTTTGGCCTAAGGATCATGTGCACATGTCATTTTTTCCTGTTTTGGTTTTGAGGGGTAAATCTGTAAAGCTGCAATGTCACGATTAGAGAGGCTGTAAAATGTGCATATTAGTGTCGTGGCTTCACAAACATTCCCCTCAAAACAAAACAAAAGGAAAAAACAATACATTGTGGGATCACTAGACAAAACAAACTTTATTCATCTACTTTTACACATAAATTGCATGTGGATGACCTGCACGCAGAGGAAACCTCTGTGGAAAACCTTCATCAGATGGTGAAGGCAGGAATCTCTACAGCAGCACACAAAATGGCAGCTGCAACTCTGAAACTGACCAGAGCTCTGCTGGCCATCATGTGGGGGAAAAGAACCATTTTGGCTGGCAATGGTTGTGTTCTTCATGCTGTGGGAACACAAAAAGCCAAAACTGATATTTTTTTAAAAAAAGCTTGCAGGATGTTTTATTTCTGCTTTGCAGAAAGGACCAGTGAGTGGTACAAAGCTGGAGTCGGGCAGAGCGACTGCTCAGTTCGATAGTGAGCTCAGCCTGGCTAGGTTGAGCTTTAATGTGCAGGCTCAAAGCCAGGTGTTGGGGAGGGGGGTAAGCTACATGGAGTTGGGGGGCAGGGTGAGCCAGTAGTGCTTGCTGCTGGTGCCATTTTCTACAGGTACACTCCTAAATTATCAACATAAAAGTACCTATGTGGAATGCACCACTGCCTGTTTCATCTATTATTCTTGTTCTGTTGGTGGGCAACCTACATTTCTGGGGTTTAATATATTCCCTGATCACATAGCCTTAATTGTTCACTTTCATTTATATTTGCTTTCTTTTGGCATAAATGACACAGACGTCCATGAACAATTTTATGCTGTAGCTGTTCCTGTTGCAGTTTTGTGGTTAGTTTCATTTCAAGGGTAACTAAATTTTCAACCATTTTCTCTGCCCTTTCAAAACAGTCATTTTTAATCTCAGCACATCTTCTCTGGCTGCTGGGGTGGCCCTTCTTTTACCTCTGCCCTCCAACCAGTGGACAAATAGATGACAACGGAAATATTCAACAAGGAAACCATGTCAGCTTCCATTTTTGGCAAAATACTGATAATTCTTGAATAGAAGAACATGTTTCCTGAATATTGAACATGTGTAGGCAATTTTAAGAAATGTTTTCTATAAATGATCTCTCTTTTAAAAACACACACACACAACACATCCTTAATATTGAAGGGAAATTGGTGACTGACAAGAGACAAACAATCCCTTCAATTCCTTGGTGAATGGAAGAACTGTTAATTATGTGAAATGAAGCAATTTTCCCCTGTTATAAAGAAGGGATGATTTCTAAATATGTCTGCTATTTGGTAATACATGGCCTTTCAATCTGAAAAGAGAGTGCTATTCTAGTTCTTCCATTTGTTTGGGAAAATAGGTCCAAATTGATTAAACTAATCATTTTATTCTAACTGCTCTTTTAAAAGGCAACTGCTGATTGCATGCCCCTTTTGTAGCTGCAGCAAAGCCCAAGATGGTACAAAATAACAATCTTGCCAGTTGTCACAACTATTTGCTCATTCTTTAATTAAACATAATATAGGAAACAGTATAATTCACATCTAATTGGGGAACATCTTATTTAGTCATAAAGCAATATGGTCTGGAAAAATAAATATGGAGAGCAGCGTAATCTCAGAAGGTTTGGTGTCCTCATCTCACTACAATGGCCGCAGGTTTGCTGGCTTCATTTTGGTATGTTGCCTCACATACTCAGTCTTCATTTTCTCATTTCTTATACAGAAAATGAGTTAACTGAGTGAAATGCTCTAGGATTAATATGATATCAGAACTCACAGGCTGCAATCCAACACACAGCTATGCGTTTAAACCCACTTAATTCAATGGGTTGATATATGGCATGAAACAAGGTTACATATTTCAGTAGACAGCCCCTTCTTAAGGAATGTCCATGCCACTTCCTGACATCCCAGAAACAGTCCTAGTAATGTTGGAATCAGTATGCTTCTGAATAATAATTGCTAGGGTGCAAACAGCACCCTTGCTACGACTGGAAACAGAGTGCTGGACTAGAGGTCCCCTTAGCCTCTTTTAGCAGGGCTCTTCCTGAACACAGTTCAAATCTCATAGTAAGCAAAAACAACAATGAAGAAAAACAAACACAATTTAGCATTCCCTAATCAGAATAAATCAATGGAATACAACAGATTTCAGCACTTAATGTTTTATATTATGACAGCACCTTTTCCAAAGATTTTAGGAGCTGTTTTCTCAGGTTGGTCTGCTCACCTCAAGATTTCAGAATGCACCCTTACTTGAGATGGTGGGGAAAAATGAACAAAAGCTTCTTATTTATAAGACGCTTATTTATTCCACCGCTCTTATCTCTTTTTCCAACTTCTATCTCTTTTTGTCACCAAGTACCCGTGATTGTTGGTACCTTTATTTCCCACATCTTTCCATCAGGTCCAAGAACAGCCATTCTCTATCATTCACATGAAGCCCTGAAAAGGAATTTGGGGCCATCTTCACAACAACTCATCAAAGCTGGCAGACAGGAAGGCAGGATCTAGGGTTGATCATTCAGTAAATCCAAGTGACAACATCCCCCACCCAAAAAAATCCCCCAATTTGAATGTTTTCAGGTTTCCTGGTTACCTATGGAGTTTGGAGATTCCCAACCCTGCAGACAGCCCTCCCTCCCCACATGCAAAGCTGATTCCAACATTGCAAGTGAGGAAGTAGCTGTGCTCAGCTGAATGCATAAGTCAGCTCAGCTGATCCCTGCATTTAACTGTGCAGGACTTGTAATTTTCAAGTTCAGCTTTAAAAAAAACCAAGATCGAACCCAAACATTAAGAAAAACAAATTGCCCAGGCCTGTCAGATACACACACCATGATCCCATTATAGTCACTGGAAAAGTCAGGCAGTTTTGAGAGAAACCAGTCACCATCCTTTGCTTAGTTGCAGACCATTTATCAGGTACTCTCAGTTATTAACTTTCAGTCCAAAGGATCTAGTCACCATACTACTCAGGTCCCTCATAAAGCATTTTAGCCACAAATTAGCATCTTTGATTTACGATTTCCCCTCACACAATGCAGTGGTACTTATCAGATCTACTAATAGTTCTAGTTTGAAGAGATAATTCTGCCTATTACAGTATGCGTGGGGAAGTGGTTAACAGCAGGTGGACTCTAATTTGGAGAACCAGTGTGGGTCCCCTCCCCTTCACATGGCAGGTAGAATCTAATTTGGTGAACCAGGTTTGTTTGTCTCCCCACTCCTATATATGAAGTGTACCTGTCGGGCCCCTAGAGACACCCTTGCCATTTTCTTTATTTGAGCCTCAGTTGTACCTTAGGTAGAACAGGCTTAGTCATTTGTTGTACAGTATTCTGTGGGAGAGAACCTTAGTTAGACCCTGTCCCTTTAAGAAGCCCTCTAGAGACAAAGCACTATCGCATTTTTACAGTTAGCAGTTTCTGTTTTACAGTCTGTTTTACAGTTTTAGTTTTCAGGTGTCTGGGGAAGGCTGGAGACAGCAATATCTCAGATGTATTAGGTGGTAAAGGTCCATGGAATTTGGGTAATCAAGTGTCAACAGAATTGCAAGGAAGCAGAGTCCAAGTAGAGAACACCGGGAGATCTCAGAAGCTGCACAAGCAGCACAGACTTCCTTAGAAGTAGTTAAGGAAGAGTTGGTGTCTGCAAATTCTCTAAACCATCTCCAATCGTTTCCAGCATCACAAGTATTCATTATTAATTGGACTTCATGGGAGGAGACAGAGTTCTAAACTTTCAATATCATTAAACTGTTTTTGAACTGTTACTTATTTGTCTGTGGGTCTTACACTGTGTTCTGGCCAAGTGCAAGGCACTTGATTTTAGTTTGCTTGAGGAATAGAGTCTTCTGGGTAACTTTGGGCTAGTCACAGTTCTCTCAGAACTCACTCAGCCCCATGTACCCTCACAAGGTGTCTGTAGAGGGGGGGAGGAAGGGAAGGAATTTGAAAAGTGTAGCTCTAATGGTTAAGCAGTTATTCATTTATCCTGGGTATTGAGACACCCGAGATAACTCAAGGAATTCTTTATTTCTGCTGCACAATATTGTTCTAGTCAGCTAAAATGACGGATGAACAAACTAAGAAAATGCGCATTGTAATTCACACAGAATATCTGTGTCTCTTTGAATGTTACAAATCATGGTAATGGATATTATGTCTTAGAACATATCTAGCAAGAGTAGGCCACTGCTTATGAAAGTGAACTTCCCTTCTGTGCCTACTGTGCCTACTAAAATTGTACTCCCAGTGGACACCCAGAACATCATGGAAAGAAAGGCTCTGGTATGGAAAGGGAAACATCTGTAAAAATGAGGCCTCTTCTGCAGATGGAAGTACTTCTGCCATCAGAAGACAGGGCTAGGCTCTAAGCCATCGTGTCCCCATCTAAGGATACAGTGAAGCACAGCTGGAGCTATGTTTGGGCCAAGTTGTATTTTTTAACGGAAATATCAAATAGCTACCTTTCAAAAAAGAAAGCTTTCCAGGATGACCAAAAGAATCCATCTTTACTGACAGAGGAAAAAGGGTATTGCTTCCACTTTTCTGATATATCTATTAGTAGCAGCAAAGCTTGCAAATCCCGGCAAGCATCCACCCTCAGTTAATCTCCCTCTCTTCTGATTGAGAGGCCTTCTGCAAACAAAGGTTTTAACATTAAAAAAAAAAGAAAGCTTGCCCAGGGGTCTTGTTACTCCATATAAAAATTAACCAGACTTTCTTTCTCCACATGGGAATACACATCTGTTATAGCACAATACAAAAGAATGTAGCTTGAACACTAGCAGAGAAATGGCACCTGCATACCGGGGGTAATATTTTTTGACATTAGCCCCAATAAAACTTGGATCAGCTGCTTACTCTCTCTGAAGCTTCTTCTGGACTCTGAACGAAGCAGCTTTTAGCTTTTGTTGGTGAGAATACAACATTTCTGGGGAAACATTGAGAAAATACATGCATGTTATCATGCCTTGCAATCATACAGTGTAATCAATACTGCCAGCAACAAGAAAGAGCGGCTGAGATTTACCTTGGCCACCATTGCTGCCTGGGGATGGGGAAGGGAGAGGGGCAGGCTCAGCATGGCATCCAGTCCAGTATAAGGCTGGGCTGCCCAGCTGCTGGTGCAAGCAAGTGACATGCTTGGAGGAGGTGGGCCATGGCCTTATATGGGCACATTGGGCCATCCGTGCCTCTTCTTGCCTGAGCACCGTGGCGTCTCTTCTCTCCCTCATGTCATCTGGCAGCTGTTTATCAGGCCACATGGAGCAGTGGGAAAATGGCTTTTCAGTCTAGTGCCTCTAGGCAATGGAAGGACGCCTGAATTGAGCAAGATAGCAGCAGCAGACGTGCAGTAGTGAGCAATTGGGAATTGCGGATCACAGTTCAACCTTAAGCAGCATGCAAGGGAGGACAACAAGGGGCCTGCTGCAGAAGGCCCAGCGGAAAAAGGAATCCCCCTTTTTCTCTTTTTGGTGCTCGGCAGGAGATGCCAGGGAAAAGAGCAAAGAAGCCCCAGTTGGTGGAAGGAGCACCAATGGCAGGAAGGAACAGCATGGGTGGTAGAAGCAACCCAGGTGAGGGCCCCTCCAGGCTGCAGGCAGTACCAGGCACCTTAAGAGCGGGGGAAAGAAGCATCACCAAGGGTGGCAGAATCACAAATGACCCAGCGAGGGCTGCGCTGCATGCAGTCTCAGGGACCTCTCTACCATCAAATGTGGATGTGGGAGCCCACCCTGCTTGAAGCAGGACCAAGCCTGCGGCATCCAAGGGGTGCTCTGCACAGACCCCCGCAATGCAAGCTCCTGGCAGGAAGACCTCCCTGGGTCAAGGGGGAGGGGCACCTGCCAAGGTTTCCAGAACCTCCTGGCCCAGCGTGCACCAGAGAGCAGCCACCAGTTAGAGATCAGTGGATAGGATCACTTGGCAACCATCAGCGAGCTCCAAGATGCTTGGGCTCCAGATGCCTGGTGTCGTTATTGGGGCAGCCCCCAGCAATGAAGCTAACAGGCCGGGGCCTTTACAGAAGCATCTGGGGGGAATGGGAGCAACAGGACCCATCCCAAACACCCACTGGGGGCAGGCTTTGGGCCCCCTGGCAATGGGGCAAGCAGTGAGGCAGATGGATGAGTTAGTACACCTGGGCCAGTCCCTACCTGGCACGCCACAGCTCACATGCCAACAGGAAGGAAATGAGCAATCAGAGTGAGTTTTAACCTCACTCCCCTTGGCAGGGGGCTCACAGCTAGAGCCACCTCAGTGCCCCATGGGGCAGGTTGGCCTGTTTCCTCATGCCCCTCCACCATCAACATGGCATCACCTGATTTCTCCATAGGCAATGCTAACAATGTCTTCTTCCAGGGTGTTGCCAGGTCTCTCATGCAGTGCATGGCATGCCTTTCTGTTTAATATCTATAAGCATCCCTTTGCCCAGTTGTTGTGGAGTTTGGGGCTGAGCTGTCATCAATATGCTGATGACACCCAGCTCCTTCTGTTGATGGAGGGCTGTCCAGTAGCTGCCCCTGAAGCTCTCCAGAGTTGTTTGGAGGCCATTGTTGACCGGTTGACGCAGAGCAAATTAAAGCTGAATCCATCTAAGACAGGGGTCCTCTGGCTGGGTCATGGTGAGAGGCCAGCAGACTTCTGGCTTCCATTGCTAGAGGGAATGGCACTACAGTCTATCCCTGTTCTGCGCAGTCTTAGGGTGCTTCTGGATGCCTCTCTTTCTATGGAAGCCCAGATCGTCCATACTGCATGCATAGCAGCTGGCCCTGGGAGAGCCCAATTTGATCTAGCCATGTGATCCATGCAATGTAATTCGCTCTTCACTGACCTGCCCTTTGCTCTGATCCAGAAACTGAAGCTGGTATAAAATGTGGCCGCGAGGCTCCTTGTTGGGGCATTGGTGAGGGAGCACATCACCTCCATCCTCCGTGAATTGCATTGGCTACCAGTGGAATTCTGGATCAGGGTCAATGTATTGGTTTTGACCTTTAGGGCCATGAACTGCCTGGGACCTGCATACCTCCGAAGCCACATATTTTTCGCAGAGAAGTTTGAGGTCAGCAGATGCAAATCTCCTGTTGGTCCTGGGCCCTTCTACTGTTAGATTGGCCTCAACTAGAGCCAGGGCTTTTTTGACCCTGGCCCCTACCTGGTGGAATGCTCTGACACCTAACATCAGGGCCCTGTGAGATTTGATACCATTTCGCAGGGCCTGTAAGGCAGTTTTGTTCCGCCAGGCCTTTGGTTGAGGCTTATACAATTACATCTGTGGCCAGTCCTAATCCTGGTTTTAAGCTTTAAGTTTTAAGTAGATTCTAATTTCAGTTGTATTTTAATTAGTTTTGGACATGATTTTAATTATTAACAGAAGTTTTAATTGTTTACTAAATATTGAGTTTTACTATGTGATATTTTATTATTGTAAGCCACCCTGAACCCTTTTGGGGAGGGCAGCATAAACATTTAACCAAATAAATTAATGAATTGGGCTGGGGAAAAGTTATTATTGGGGAGCAGCAGACATGCTGCCCAGTGGTCACTGATAAAGCAGACATGCTGCCCAGTGCCGGATCTGTCCCCTATGCTGAACCTCTGCTTCCTTTTGCCAGCACACCAATAAAACAGCTGTGGCCAAATGTTACCCACACAATGGGGTTTTCTCCTTCTGCACCCTCGGACTGCTTCCTCCCCTCCTCAGGCCACAATAAGCGCTCCCTAATAGCAGTATTATATTTTAGTGATATTCAGAAAGGATACAGGAGTATAGCCAAACAATATTATTTCTATGTATTCTTTCCATGCTATTATTAGTGATAAGGGGATATTTTTCCAGAAAAATCTCCAAAAATATTCTTGGAAGGACCTTGATATTTTTTGTAGATTCTTCTGAAGAAATACGCTAGAAGACTCCAGTTGATTATGAGGCTTGCTGGGAAAGATCTCCTCTATCACTAATTATAGCACAGAAAGATGTTTAGTAATTCAACTTGCAGTGGGCTCTCCAGCATCAAGCCAACTCTCCTAATTAATCCACCTATCCCAAGCAATCCTACCCTAACAAAAGAAAAGAACTGGTAATGGGAAAGCTAGTTGGATATTTTAAGCCTTGTCCTTAATGCCTCTACAATTTTGCACGTGAGGTGTAGTGGTATAACGGTTAAGAGCGGAGGACTCTAACTTGGAGAACTGAGTTTGATTCCTCACTCCTGTACATATGCAGCAAATTGTAATTTAGTGACCAAGGTTTGTTTCCCCACTTCTACACATGAAGTCAACTGCGGATCCTTGGGCTAGTCACAGTTCTCTCAGAACTCTCTTGGCCTCACCTACCTCAAAAGGTGTCTGTTGGAAAGGAAGCAATTTTGAGAATCCTTATGGTTGAAAAAAGTGGGATACAAATCCAAATGATTCTTCTGGGCCTTTGGTAGGAAACCTATACGTCTTCTCACCAGCCAGCTCTTCCTCCATCCAGTTTCTCATCTTGTAAAATCAAGTTTGTGTGCGCAGGCAAGAACAGCTAGAGTGACTTATCGTGGTCTTTTTTGATGTTGGAAGTATGTTTAGGAGTGCAGTTAGTCACATATCTAAAGTATGGCCTGTTGTATAATGGACTATATGAAGAGCAAAAATAATCCATTTGCAATTTTAACCACATTTATTATGGAGTGAATCTTAATACAGACAATAAAATGTGCATTAAAATGTTCTCTGTATATTCAATCAGATGAGCCTGGCCTTGGTCAGGAAGGTTGGGATAAAAATCAAATCATATAAATAAAAACTGTGGTAGGGATGGGGTTGCCTATTTAAGTTTGGAAAATTCTTGGAGATTTAAGATTGGGTACTTCCAGGAAGATGAGGCCACAGGGAGAGGAAGTCTCGTGGGTGGGTATCACCTACGATACAGTCGACATTACTACAAATGGCTCATTTCCTCTAATCATTGAGTTTTGGAGATCACTTGTAATTTAATTTCCAGGTGATCTTCTCACACACACACACACACACAAACACACACAAAGAGGAACCCTAGGAAAGGGAATGATCACAATGATCAAGTTGTGAAAAGAGATTACAGCTAGTCATCCCAATATTTTTTTTCAGAAAATTAAAGTTAGTCACCAAGATCATAACCATTTACTTTGAAAAAGGTCCCAGTAGTGTGCTTATAATCAGGGGTTTAGTAGAATCAGGATTCAAACTGGATGACTATTCAAGTCACATTTAGAAAGATAATGAACTGCCTCTTGTGAACCTTTCATTTTTTTATTTGCAACTGTCAGTGGAGTACACCTGCCCATCAGTGCATGTAGGCCCTGCCTGTTTCCTGTGAAGTGGTTAGATTTAGAAGAATTTGTTCTGCTTGCTTTGTGAGGCCAAGGCCAGCCTCCGAATTTCTTATTCAACCCATCCCACTCTATTGCTCAAGCTCAACTGGAACCATTTTGTACTTTGTTGTTCCATTTTGTTTGTTTTTGTCTGTCTCCAAGTCAAAATTTTACCTTTTAAATGACTAAACCCTCCCTGGCAATCTTTGGCACCCCCTGTCCTTTCACATGACTAAGCGACTATCTTCTTCCTAATCAAAGAAACAGATGAAAAGAGTTTATTGATGAAAGTTTCCCTTCAGGGAGATTGGAAATGAATTATTAGTAAAATACACCCAATTTTACTTCGAGACCCCCTTCATAGAGTGGCATCTGTGAAGGGCAGGGATGCCAGAAGAGTGGCAAGGAGTCACACATCTGGAAGCTATTTGCGATATGGATTAGAAGTCAAGCTGCACAAAGATACTGCCTCCGGTCACAAAAGCCTGCTCCATGGAGAGAAAAAAAATATGCTGCTTGTTTACTGCACTCCTTTCCTCCTTTGCTTGTTATCTGTTTTATTTCCTCTTGAGCTCCCCTCTCCCCAACACCATTCATGTGCAATTATGTCTACACATATATGCCAGCTGGTGGGACTTGTTAAACATATATATTCTCCATGCAAGTATTCAGGAAGGAGAAACAAGATATTGGGATATATACGAACAGCTCTTAAATGTGTCCTGAGCTTGTATACCAGAGGCTGTTGCCAGTGGGTTTCTGCCTGAGGCAAGCCTCAGCAGCTCTCTTCCCTAAAACATACATCAGTCAATGTCCTTGTCTGTGGTGGATGCAAAATAAGACTAAGAAGAGCGATCATAAATTGGTGCAGAGTCCCATTACAATAACCACACCTCCTGAGACTGAAGGCTCGAGCTGCATATGGAGCAAGAGTTCTAGCCAGATTGAATTTTGTTAGGGCCCTTCGTCAACTGTGAAAAATAATACTAAAAACCTCAGCACTTGGAAAATGTTGTCCTAACAAAACACTTTGAGCCTCCTTTTTCATTGCTTAACCAAGAGCCTCTAATTTGTTTCACTGGTAACAAGGTTTCCTATTTTACCACTGGGAATGGGAGATCTCTAAGGCCTTTCATTTCCCTGCTCATGGTGTGAGACCTCCAGATAGCCCCATTTGCCTATGGCCAGAAACAGGTTGACCAAACAGAAAAGGCGTCACCATCACTGCATGGTAGCACAACTTCCGGGATGACACAGAAGTGATAGTCTTGTACTTAAGGGGATGTGCTAGCACTTGGTCTAAATTTGGTGTCCCCCCCCCCCAATAGGCAATGCCTGACAACCATACACAGTTTTGGATTTCATATAGGGATAGATGGAAATTCTATGAAACGTATTCCATATTTTAAAAATATAATATCCTTTTGTTTCTCCTAAAATTTCTTGGATTGTTTTCCATTGAGGAACTGACTAAAAATCTTAAGTTAAGCAACAGTCAGACTATTGTTATAATTCAGATAGTAAATTTAAAAGAAAATTAAAATTTTATGTTTGGCATTTATTGCCATCAGGAACTCCTTCTGTTTCTATTTTAGAAGTGTCCAAACTCTTAAGAACATAAGAACATAAGAACTAGCCTGCTGGATCAGACCAGAGTCCATCTAGTCCAGCATTCTGCTACTCTCAGTGGCCCACCAGGTGCCTTTGGGAGCTCACATGCAGGAGGTGAAAGAAATGGCCTGCTGCTGCTGCTGCTCCCGAGCACCTGGTCTGCTAAGGCATTTGCAATCTCAGATCAAGGAGGATCAAGATTGGTAGCCATAGATCGACTTCTCCTCCATAAATCTGTCCAAGCCCTTTTTAAAGCTATCCAGGTTAGTGGCCATCACCACATCCTGTGGCAGCATATTCCAAACACCAATAACACATTGCATGGAGAAGTGTTTCCTTTTATTAGTCCTAATTCTTCCCCCCAGCATTTACAATGAATGCCCCCTGGTTCTAGTATTGTGAGAAAGAGAGAAAAATTTCTCTCTGTCAACATTTTCTACCCCATGCATAATTTTGCTCAGGCTTTAATCCCTTATGTATCCCCCCCTCAGGCGTCTCCAAACTAAAAGAATCCCAAACGCTGCAGCCTCTCCACTTGGGAAGGTGCTCCAGTCCCTCAAATAATACTCGTTGCCCTTCTCTCACACTTTTTTCTATCTCTTGAATATCCTTTTTTTGAGATGTGGCGACCAGGGCGGGCCTACCACGAGTAATTACTCCAAGTGCGGTCGCAGCACGGCCGTGTATAAGGGCATGGTAATCTTTGCAGTTTTATCATCAGCGCCCTTTCCCTAATTGTATCCCCAGCATAGAGTTTGCCTTTTTCACAGCTGCCATGCATTGAGTTGGCGTTTACATGGAACTATCAACTGAGATGCCCAATCCCCTTTCACTTGTCATGGCTGATAGCTTGCAACCTGTGGCAGTATGTGAAGTTTGGATTTTTGCCCCTATGTGCATCACTTTACATCTTGCTACATTGAACTGCATTTGCCATTTCTTAGTCCACTCACCTAATTTATAAAGGTCTGCTTGGAGCTCTTTGCAATCCTTGTGGTTCTCACCACCCTACATAATTTGGTATCATCTCCAAACTTGGCCACCACGCTACCCACCACTACGTCCAGGTCATTTATGAATAGGTTAAAGAGCACTGGTCCCAAAACGGACCCTTGGGGGACACCACTCCCTACATCTCTCCATTGTGAGAATTTCCCATTTATACCCTCCCTTTGTTTCCTGTTCCTCAACCAGTTTTTAATCCATAGGAGGACTTCCCCTCTTATTCCTTCATTGCTGAGTTTTCTCAACAGTCTCTGGTGAGGAACTTTGTCAAAAGCCTTTTGGAAATCCAAGTAGACAATGTCGACTGGTTCCCCTTATCCACATGCCTGTTTACACCCTCAAAGAACTCTAGTAAGTTTGTAAGACAGGACTTGCCTCTGCAAAAGCCCTGCTGACTCTTCCTCAGCAGGTCTTGCTTTTCTACATGTTTAATAATTTTATCTTTAATGATAGATTCTACTAATTTACCAGGAACAGATGTCAAACTGACTGGCATGTAATTTTCTGGGTCCCCCCTAGAGGTGGGATCCAACCAGTTCTCACCACTTCTCTAGAAGTGGTTACTGATTTTTTCTGAGTGCCAAGAAGGGGATACTAAAGCAACCTCCCTGCCCAATAGGGACTGGAGGTGCGTGTGTGCGGCGGTGCCACTGTTTGAATCCCACCACCATCGGTACCTGTTATTAAAATTTTTGGATCCCACCACTGGTCCCCCCTAGACCCTTTCTTAAAGATTGGTGTGACATTGACCATCTTCCAGTCTTCAGGGGAACTGGGTAACCTTTTGGTAGTGGTAGACAAGGAAGAAGATAGTGGTACACAAGGAAGAAGTTCTGGCAGCCATTGATAAACTAAATGCTACCAAATCCCCTGGCCCAGATTGCCTTCATCCAAGAGTTCTTAAAGAGCTCAAGCATGAAATTGCTGATGTTCTCACTTTAATATGCAACTTATCCCTGAAATCTGCCTCCATCCCTGAAAACTCTTGCCCACTTCTAGGCACACAGCACTCTAGCTACTTAAACTCTATATAGAAATAGCTTGCATTCTTGAGATAGGGGGGACCACTAGATCTCCGTGGTTTCCTCCTACCTGGAGAGGGGGGAACCACTAGATTCTCATTCATGAGGGAAAGGATAGATTGCGCCCAATACATATTTCTTATCTTTTTTTAAAGTTATGCCAAAGCTGTGGAATTTTTTTAAAGTTAAATATATAAATAGGAAGGTATTTAGAACATTCAATTATATTGAATCCAATTTGGATAATTTTCCAAAGCAAAATGATGTCAACAACATTGTTTTGAATAAAGATGTACAAAGGGGTAAGAATCTGCTTTATGCATCTATTTTTTAAAAAACAACAACGGTGATTAACATATAATAGAGAGATCAAGGATAATTAACAAAATATCACATTTGCAATTATAGCCTGAAAATATATAATTTTATATATAATCTATCTATCTATCTATCTATCTATCTATCTATCTATCTATCTATCTATCTATCTATCTATCTATCTATCTATCTATCTATCTATCTATCTATCTATAAAATTTATACATCTATCTATAAAATTTATATATCTATATATATATAAATAAAGAGAAATTGCATAGCTGTCTGGTGTTGCTTCACTTTTGTATTGTATAAGCAATACTTTGCTTTTAGTATTAAAAGGGGGCTTATAATTTACAAAGAAAGCCAATCAATAAATAAACTGTCCCTAATCAGCCAACAAGCTGGCAGAATGACATTCCATTATCCTGTCAGACATATTGCAATCAAATGCAGGGAACCTCAGAAGGCAGGACTCTGTTTCACGGCTCGAAAGCTCACTCTTTCCTGTCATGGCCTAGAAACGGTACGCCAGAGCTTGGTGTCTTTTGCGTAAAAGACAAAGCATGTCAGCCTACATGCTGTACTGACTCCTGGGTACATTTTTTTTCTGTGTCATTTCATTTCATAAAGCTGTGTAAACTTCATCTGCTGGGCAAAAAGGCTTCCCTATTGTGACGGCACTGTGTCACTTGAGCTCGGTGACAGCTGATTCTCAGCAGACAGCGCTGTCAGAGAATCAGAGACTTCCACATGTACAAGTGAAATTAACTTCTGTTAGTCTGACATTTCCCGCAATCAATACTCACAGGGTCCTTGTCTCTAGGATCAAAATTCATAAATCAAAAGCAGAGAGCATGAAATAAGGTATTTGATAAATCCATTAACTGAAAAGGAAGTATACTTCTGCCAGGCTGTTTATAGTATATAGTAACACTCACAGTAAGAGAAAGCATGGAAAGCAGGAAATTCCACCCAGCACATCAAGAAAGAAATGCTTTCTCTGATGCATTTAATGTGCAAAGAAATTATTTGAGTTCTATAGGGTCTACAACAGGGCCTAATTTTAAAAGTCACAATATTAAAAAAAATAAAAGATTTCTGCACAGGATTTTTTCACAGTTTTGGTTGGAACATTAACAAACTGTTGGAAATATAGGAAGTTGTAAAGGTACCAATAAGATATTTTACCATACAGGCTATCAGAGGAATGATGCAGAACAGGAATTGCAAGATTTCAGGTCGATTTAGAACGTTGCTGTGGGTTGCTGTAAGCTTTATGTGAACCTGTTGCAACACCAACTAAACATGTCATATAACAAACAAAATTTAAATGTACCTAAGTTTTCCAAGCAGATTGCAATACACCTGGGAAGGGGTGGGAGGGCACTGCCTATTGAACTCCAGGAACCCACGCTCATGAAGAAACTGGCATGTGATTTTCTGGATTCTGCTCCAAATACAGTGAAGAAGCATAGGTAAGGCTCAGGTAGGGGAAGGAAAGGAGCCTATGATTTTACAAAAAAAAACACACACTGTGCAACGAACACAATTGTAATTGATTTAATATTTTTTCCTCAGCCATTTCACATAGCAGATACCCCACTCTGTGATAGATGCTGCCCAGATAAGGTTGGAGTGCATGAACATTTAAGCCACATGTTATTGTAAGTTTTACCTGAAGCCAAAGGATGTATTTCATTTCCATCCAAAGCAGGGGGGGGGGGCTCAGCGGCGCAAAAGGGCTCTAGGGAGTGATGCTCTGGCATGTTTGTCCTCCCTGGGGCACTTACCTTGACAAAGAGGCAGACACGCCAGCAGCTGCCCTTCCTGCAGTCCCACTGCCGCAGAACCTGGATGTCCGGGCTGCAGCAGGGGTGCTCTGACATTCTGCTCAGATGCCAGCATGGGGAGTGGGGGTGGGAGGGGTGTTCCTGGGGGCAGAGCCGATTTTAGCCAGCTCTCTGCCAGACCTGAGGGCTGGGAGTTTGCCACCTCAGCCCTCAAATGTATGCCACCCTTTTGGGGCTTCCTGGTGACAAGGAGGCTTTTTTCAATTGTAAGCCTCCCCACGCTACTGGGAAGCCCCCATGGGAGCAGCAGGCCACCATGCCCACTGTGCTACAGCAGGCCACCATGCCCACTGTGCTATAGTTGGATGGGGCTGCTTGTCAGACCTTTATTTCATAACACTCAGAGTTTTTCAGATCAGCAGCTGGTGGTGCATCTTCGGGCAGATTCTAAGTTCTTTGATTACCCACCAAATGAGCAGATATCTGTTAGTCCCAATAAGGATTTGAAGACAGGTTGTGGTGTGCTTTTTAATAAAGTTATTGATAATTTTTTCTAATGCTTTTACATGTTGTTTTGTTTTTGTGCGATCTTGTTTTAGTGGATTTTATCTACTTGCTCATTTTCTTTCTTCTTAAAAAAATGTTTAGATAACCATGCTGTGTAAGTGCTTAACAGTGATGATCAACTGAATTTTAGACTAATGCTACAGTCTGTATTGCTAAGCACTATTATACTGGGACCAACCTTCAGTAATTTGATGTAGTGTTTTGAAATTATAGAATAAAAAAGAAAGGCAAATGGATGACAATGGGGCATGACTGAGGACAATCCAGCTTTGCACCATTCTTGTAGCCACTATGGAATATGACATACCACCACCAATGTATAGGTATACTTTCTGATATGGAAAACAACCAAAATACAACAAAGCCCTCACCCACACAGGATATCCACACAGGATACTAATCAAATTCCTGCAACTTTTTTTCATTTTCTGGAACAGCGAATTGCTGTGCAGAGGGACAGGATCATACGCTGACTTTTCCTGCCTCTTCCTTTCCCCAGCAGCCCTCTGAAACACTGAACCTGTGACTATGGAAACTTCATGGATAAAATGCCACAGGACACAGGTGAGGGGCTGTACCGAAGAACACCAATTGGACAAAATTATCCTCACTTCCCTTTCCCCTCACAGCTTGCTAATGGAAAAGTGAGGAGGGGCAATTTTGTACAACTTCCTGTCTTAACTATAACATTCCCCCCATTTTATGGAATTTTATCCAGGAGGCTCCAGCACCAGCTTTATCAGAGGTCTCAGGAGGCTGGTAGTGGGAGGGGGATACAGGAAAGAGTTCATTCCTGAGCACCACTGCATGCACATTTCATAGCATCTTCAGGTTGCAGTATTTACATGGTAAAAGAAATTTCCCACTTGGATGTCAACTCCACAGTTGTGTACCTCTTGATATGTCTGCGATTGTAAATATACTTAGTAGAGGAAGAAAGGATCAGGTCTTTCTTTTCTAAACAAACAAACCAACAAAAAACTCTTCCATGAGCAATTTAAAGTAATCAGTACTTTAAATAAGAACAATGTATTGAATAAATTTTGCATTAAACTAATGAAGAAATCATGACAAAGGCATTCATATTCAGAAGCACAGTACCAGATGTGACATACATATGAGAATGGATGTCCATCCTCTGATTGCCATTCTTGCTTGTGATCTTCAGAGACATTTGGCTGGCTGCTGATGGGGGAAGTGTGCTGGACTAATCGTTTGACCCAGTAAGACTGTGCTGATATTCTTGAGATTTTGTCAACATGGTAATTGTTGAGTACATTCAAAGAATAGATTTTCAACTTTTGATAAAACATAAAATATCTATTTCTGAAGTCTTTGAGACTTAACACAGGCCTAGCCCTGTGAAGACTTTTGTATAAGAGTGCAATCTCTTTAGAGAGATCCCATTGCACCCAAGGAACAGGGGACTCATGATGTTATGAGTAAAATCATGAGTTGTGAGAAATTCATAAGTAATAAATAATCAATAATCAATTTCCATAGCAATGACCATCAGTGTAAAGTCCCAAGACAGATCTAAAGAAGCTCTGTTCAGAGTACTAGAGAAACGGAGGAACCAATAGTCCACAATTGAGCCTCCAGTGATAATCTCCAGCTCTCCACAAACAACTAAGGTGCAAAGTCTGTTCTGAAACCTGACTGAGATGACATAGGCACTCACCATCCTGTCTTGGGAAGAGGCAGTTAAACAACTCTCCTGCTATTCTGATTCTTGCTTTCTTGGATCCTGTCTAAATTTACTAGCATCCTCTGTGCTGATCTATGCTTAGACAGAGAGTCCTTGAACTCTTGAAAATACCTTAAGACCATTAAATAAGACCATTGGTCTTTCTAGGTCAGCATTGTCTATTCTAACTAGCAACATCTCTCCAGGATCTTGAGCAAAGATATTTTACATCACCTATTACCTGCTCTTTTTCAACTGGAGATACCACTGGGCTGGGATTTTTTGCATTCAAAGTAAATGCTGTAACATTCAACCATGTTCTCTCCATTGATTCTTTCTGTTCTAACTCACTTGGTGTTTTGTATTGTGTCAGATATGAAATGGGGAAGATGTGCCTTTGGCTGCTACACCTTTGGCCCGAAGATCATCACAATGACAATGTAATAGCCACTGAGTATGCAGAAATCGACTCTCACATGAAGGAAAAAAATCATTCATGTTCTTTGTCTTCCCAGAAACAAATTCAACATATTCCATTCAACGTGGCAGCAATCAAACAAAAGAAAAATAAATCCCAACCACCTACCTTTCTGTATATAAAAATCTTCCTTGAATAACTGCCAGCAATAAAAATTACATTATTAATAGCCATGCATTTCCCTGGAGATATGATACTAATATTAAGTCTGCTTTATTTTATATATTCAGTCATTACACTTCAGCTCATACAAATGGTTTGATTTTGCCTTGCTCTAATTACAACGGGAGCCAATAATTAGAACAGTTTTTTTCTATATAGATCCTCTGTCTTCTAATATGTCAATAGTTGTGGTTTTCCTAGAGAGTTTAAATGTACTGCAGTAGGTGCCCTTGAGAAAGATTTTTTCCCCTGTTATTTAGATTCAAGAAAGTTTTCACCCCTCCACCTCTGCATTTCTGCTATACTGTAATTTGTTCCAAAAGAATATCTTCCACCCATGACACACAGCCATTCCACAAAAACACACACAAAAAACCACCATGACTAACTGGCAAAAGAAGATCCTGATGTGGGTACAGAGAATGAAATTATTTCATCCATATCATTTATTTTCCATTCTGGGTGAACAAAGATAGTAGGTCTGTCATTTACAGTCATTTAAAAGGCTGGGTCCAATTTTGTTATAAAGCAGTTCACAAGATAGAAATTATCAGGTATTAGACAGGGCAAGAAAAGGATGGAAAAATTATCTTATTTCAACAAAGTACTCTTCTGCAGTACTCTCAGAGTGGAAAAATAAATAAAATTGGTGGTTGTGCTGTTTAACTGAATATGGTCACTCACCCTGATGTAGAAATCTGTGCAGGCTTAGATGTCCTCACGGGTCCTTGACACATTTATTTATTCACTTTATAGTCCCCCTTTCTTGCCGTGACACACTCATTTTAACTAAGAGGGCCATAGTTCTGCAGCTATGGAATGTACATTCAGGAAGCCTGTATTCATTGAAATAAATGTGAACATCATTTTGAGCAGACAGTTTACACACACCTGAGTGCATCACTGTATAAAGGCTATCTCCTGTGTTTTCATGGAATGATTTTGTGTTCTTATAGTTTCTTTGTCTGAACCATTCATAAAGATGTTATCTACATTTTGGAGCCATATATTTATCATCTTGCTTAGAAATCTTTGGTTTCTCAGAGATAGAGTATCTGATTTTCACTAACCATTAATGAATGTTTAGACTAGTGGTTCTTAACCTTTAATCCACTACCACCCACCAGGTATGTAGCATTATCATTGACTGCTCTCAAGGCACAAGTAAACAGCCAGAACAGAAAAATAGAACTCCAAAAAAGGCAACTTTAAATGTGCATATGTATTATGTACACATGATAGATACATAGAACAGAATTCACTACATATTGGGACGAGGGGCTGCCTAAAATCCTTTTAAAACAAGATGTTTCCTAAAATTCTTAATATTCCCCTCCACCAGTCTGTATATCACCTTGTGAGGAGGGACATATGGTTCCAGTTAAAAATCACTAGTATAGAACATGTACAGTGTAGGTGTAACCTACTTTAGGTGTAGGTGTAATCTACTTTAGGATGAATCTGACTATCCTCATGAAGGTGCCTTATATTGAGTCAGACCATTCATCTATCAAGTCGCTATGATCTGCTCTGACTGGTAACACTTCTCTAGGGTCTCAGGTTGAAGTGTTTCACATTATCTGCTACTTGATCCTTTCAATGGAGATGTCATGGGTTGAAGTGGAACTTTCTCCATGCAAAGCATGGTGCCAGAGCCCTCAAATTGATCCATGGCCCTTTCTACTTGAGGGATGGTTCCTCTAACTAATCATTGTCAAGGTGAGCTGAAGAGACTCCTAATGACAACTCTACTAACAATTCCCCATGTAAATTACAGAAAAATAGCTAGATATTATTTAATGACACTAAAATCATAAAGAAAATTAAGATTATAAACATGAATTTATATATAGTAGAGGGAATAATCTCTACTTTTAAAGTTCCCAGAAATCTAATCTTATTTACACTGACGATTCCCCTTAATAGCAGGGTTAAGTCAAAGCTTAGAATGTTTTTTTTTAAGAAAACAAGTGTCAAAATGCAGTAGTAGCCATCTGATATATTTCCCAATGACACTCTAATACAAAGGTCTGATTTTATAAGGCCTGTGAGAAACATCAGACATGAAAAATCTGAATTATCATCATAATAAAGCAATGATCATCCAGTGAAGCTGGAATGATAATGGGGAACTCAACTTTCTATTTTTAACTTCAAAAACCTAATAGGTATCACTATTAAGGCCAATTTTACTGCCCCAGCACATAAGTTGAACGTGAGTTTTACTATACAGTACTAGTTGCATCAATATATAAGAAAGTATTCTAAAAATAAGAATGAATAGTGGCAAATCATTTGCTCTATGTGAGATAAATCATATTTTATTTTAATCCAGTGAATTACTCCTGATTTCTTTCCACAAGAAATTACTTCAGATTTTTTCCTCCTCCATACTGCTCATTACCTTACTTACAAACAATTAAAAATATTTGCCACCTCAAATTCAAATGTGCTACTTTTAAGGGCATTGAAGAAGAATTACAATCACAATTAATGACTTGTCAATATCATTCTAAGAAAAATATTGATGTTCAATTGGTAATCTAGTAGATAGCACACCCATATTTCAATGACTTCCATCAATCTACCTGAGTCTTGAAATATTAGTAGGAGAAATGAACCCCAAAGCAAAGGAAGCAAGATCAGGTACAAGAACATGGGTGTAAACTTAATATTGTTGAATAAACACACACACACACACACACAGAGAGAGAGAGAGAGAGAGAGAGAGAGAGAGAGAGAGAGATACTTTTTTCTAGATGTTTATATTTTTTCATAGTATTACTTCAGATAAAGAATGATGCTGAAAATGGAATGAAAATTACTCCAGGTAAATAATACAAATTTACAAAGAGGTCTTGCATATACAATAATGAAGATACATGATGACACTCTTACATATCAAATTGTATATAAAATACATTCCATTTTGTTGTTTGTTCAAGAAGGTTGTTAATTAATTGTTAATTAATCACAGCAAAAAAAACCCATGTGATTTAAAGTTTTTGTTTTATATATTTTAAGAGTGAGCAGACACCCCTTGTTTGGTCCATTATTGTTTCAAGAGTCAGTTCTGTCCCTTCAGATTTGAAAAACATCTAAATGACGTTTGAGTTGGTGTATGTAGCTTGATGCAGAGATTGGTGTGTTTTTTTCTCCTTGATTTACTGGTGCACACTAACAAATATGTACATTGACTAAGATGTTGGGCAGAGAATAAATTGTGATGTGATTGCACTATTACACCTGGATTCTTTTTTGCATTGTGATCTGACTTCAGTGCTAGATATAAAACACCTAGACACCAACATCCTTTCTCATGCATGGTAACAATTCCTTTTGTTGGTAGTCCATTCAAATTAAATCCATGTATCTTTGTGACTGATTATAATTGTATGATTAAGGCCAGCTTGCAAATTGGTCTGGCTATCTTGTGCTACTGCTAAGTAAAAGCCACCTGCATCTTAGGCCCTTTCCACACAGCGGAAAGGGCGCTCCTCCACCGGCAGGAATTATGCCGGTGGAGGGGAGGGGGCCCGTTCGAGTGGCCCCCGCAGAAGCCAGCACAGAAAAGGCGGCTCCGTGTCCCCCCCAATCACCTCGTCCTCCAGCATTGGTCTGGAGGGCTGCAGGGACCTGCCCATGCTGCCCTCCGACCTCCAGGGGTCGGAGGGCAGCATGGGCGGGTCTCAGCAGCCCTCCAGACCGACGCTGAAGGATGAGGTGAGTGGGGGGAATGGGAAAGTGGTGCCTTCGGGAAGGGAGGTGGAAAGCGATGCCTCACGCCGCTCGGGGCCGCACAGGACGGTGCTGCTGCATTGTAGCAGCGCTGCCTATGCGAACAGCTGCCCAGGGACCAGTGTTTTTCTGTCCCTGACCCACTGTTTTTGGCCCTACGTGGAAAGGGCCTTAGTGGAAGAAGCAGAATTTTCTAGAGTTATATAAAGATGGCTGTCATGAACCCTATGCAGATATTAGTATGCTACAAGTTGGGGACCCACAATAACTCAGTGGTGGGGGACATTCCATTCTCTTCCCTTGCTGATCTTTGGGGGTCTCATTGTGATAAGCAGTGGTTTGAGGTGGAAACTGAATGTTTCACACTGCCTTCCTCTCAGCCTGCAAGGTCATGTGAGCACTGAACTGGGAGAAGAAAACTGTCATGATTCACACCCCCACCCCATTCCTCTGATGGAGAGGCAGACCGAGGGGAAACTGTGCCCGGGGCATACATGTGCCCTGCTCTCCTGCTGCAGCGGCACCCACCCCCACCCTGAAATGTCCCCAGAACACCCCCTCTGTGCCCCAGCCACACTTCCGTTGTGGCTCCACTTGGGGCATCGCACCTTCCCGTCCTGTGGGCATTATGCTACTGCTCTGATGCCTGCAGTTCATACTTTCATGAGTCCTGAGATACCCATAGTGCAGGTACTGAATGGGATACCAATTGATGGGAACTGCTAATGCAATCATGCATGCCTACATGAGCAAGCATGGTGTAGTAGTGGTTAAGAGCAGGTGGATTCTAATCTGGAGAACTGGGTTTGATTCTCCCTTGAGCTAGTCATAGTTCTTCAGAATTCTCTCAGCCCCACCTACCTCAAAAGGTGTCTGTTGTGGGGAGATGAAAGGAAAGGAGTTTGTAAGCCACCTTGAGTCACCTCACAGGAGAGAAAGGTAGGGTGTAAATATAAAACTCTTCTTCTCTCTCTCTCTACATGGTTTTCATATTTATACTTACGTAACCTACATAGGATTTCATCGTAGTCCCACAAGTCTTGCTGATTTTGTGAAAGAATGCCTAAATTCAGTTCTGTCTTCTTTATAGTATTGCTTCATCACAGGCCTCAGGTTTATCAACCTTTCTCATTGTTTCCTCATTTTTCATCTCTGTTAAGTTGGTTAGGTGGAGAGTCAGTAAGCTTTATGGACAATTGAACATTTGAACCTTGGACTCTCTCATCCTGGTCCTATATTCTACTCATTACTCCACACTGACTCTAAGAAATGTTTTTATTCACTCATTATTCATACAACATGAGGTAGTGGCAACTTTAAAGACAAAGACTCAAAAATATTTAGGAAAGGGGTTCTGAACAGTTTAGATATTATACATTAAATAACAAGCCTAAAACAAAACTACCATTTATTTGTTTGCCATTTGGACACAATAGATAGCCGAGAAACTGTTTTAATCCCAAACAGTGCTCAGTCTTGTCCAAATAATGTCAAAGATAGGAATGATCCAAATATCCAAGGCAACTCTGGGTCACAACCAAGGTGGCTTTTTTTTAACTTTTTCAAAAATCTTAGATCACAAAAAAAATCCTTATATTTTTAACAAAATGCATCTACATTAGAAATAAGTATTTTGCCTTCAAGGGCGAAGGTAATATGTCTCTATCATAGCATGTTAATTAATTACTAGCTTGCAGTTGGAGCAGAATTGCATTTGAATTGTACATTAATAATGAATGAAATAAGCAGGATTAATTTTATTGAAATGAATACCAAGTCATCTAATGATGATTGGCTGCTTGTGTTTTTTTTAATGAAATAGCATTGCCTTATAAATATTCTAATTTTCTGTGAAATTGCTGAGAACGATGTTAATGAATTTATTTGCAAATAAAGTTTAAAACAATACACTGAGGAATACGTTTAGTTTAAAATGCTATAATGAGAGGAGAGGATAAGTTAGGCATTTGTGAATTAGTTATGAATTTTCTTAAGATTGCAGTCAGTTAAGCTAATAAGAAAAATCCACAAAATTGAATGTAAAAGTTATGATTTATTCTTATTTAATAGAACTACAGAATGCACTAAGAATGACTCATTCACATCTGAACATTCATCATTTATTGATTGTAGCTTTAAGTGATGACCTGCATGTATGAATGAATCATTGCAGGTTAATTACCAGCTCATAGAACTTTTATATCAACCAGCATCAGTTCACACATAGAGTTTCTCAATTCAGGCAGCTCATATATTCAGTCTTGAGTCATCACACAAAATACTTGCATGTTTGAGCCAGGCCAAAATCATATTTTATATCTAGAGCTGCCAACTAACTTGGAGAAAAATGTCTTGTCTCTTTAAAAGAGGCTTTAACCCTATTTAGATCACTTGATGCCATACTCGATCTTCACTGACAACTACTGTAAATATTCAGTTCGTTGCTTCAACCATTAAGTGTTGATAGTGGAATGTACCATCAAGTGGAATGTACCATCACTTATGGTGGAATGTACCATCACTTATGGTGACCTTTTAGGGTTTTCAAGGTAAGGGACAAGCGATCTGTCATTGTCTGCCTCTATATAATGACACTAGACTTCCTGGATGGTCTCCCATGCAAGGACAACCCAGGACCAACAATGCGTTGTTTCCAAGATCTAATAAAACTGAACTAGTCTGGGCCATCCAGGTCAGGGTCAACTGTTGATTGTATGCTGTAAACTCTTGTTTCTTGGTAAAATGATGTAGGCTCAATAATTTCACCTTGAAGCTTAACTTCAATTTCACATTTCACTTTGATGTGGAACTCTATACCTTGCTTTGACCCCAGGAGTAAAATTCCTTCAGATTGTATTTATTTTTGGAAGGTTCAACCTAGACATCCTAAGAGACAATGACAGTAACATATCAAAGCAATCATTACCTTACTTGACAATTGTTAAATTATGTGAAATGGGCCACCATCTTTTGTTGTGAAATAAGCTTCATGTCTTTGTCTTGCACTTTGACTTCTAAATAAACAATTGTTTTCTGATTCTCAGTGCATTTGAAATGTTTTCAACTACATGTGTATGCCAGGCAAAACAAAGAAGTGCAAAAGACATCAATAGAGGGAGATAGGTGAAACCCCATGGGGTGGGAATTCCAGAGTTTGGGTGCCAGTACCAAGAAGGCCCTTTCTCAGGTTTCCACCCATCTAGCATCATATGGTTGGTGTAACTGAAGCAGGGTCTTCAAATATGACCAAAATGTTCATATGGGAGAAGGTGTGTTGGTTCCAAACCATATAGCTCTTTAAAAGTCTATTCTAGCTCCTTGAACTGAGCCCAGAAGCAAATTGGAAACCAGCATAGATGTAACAGAACTGTAGTGATATTGTCACTATTCCCCCTCTCCAGTCAACACTCCAGTCACAGCATTCTATACCAACTGAAACTTCAGTCTTCAATGTCAGCCCCACGTAGAGCACACTGCATTAATCTAATTTAGATGTTACCAGATGTTACCACAGCGGCAAGTTCTTTTTTGCCAACGAAGAGCTGCAGCTGGTCAACCAGTCAAAGTTGGAACATTGTATCCCTAACCACTGCTGCCACTTGTTTATTTGGGGAGGGACCCCAGCAGGATACAATACTAGTTTACCTTCTAGAGCAGCCCTTTCCTCCAGGGAAACTGATTCTGCAATCTAGAGATTAGTTGTTATGCCAAGAGATCTCTAAGGTCCACATGGACTGCAACTCTAACTTCATAAGGGTATGATAAACTCATAAAATTAAACAGCTTGGTGTGTTTTAATATTTTACTGCATATTTCTTCAAACTAATTTTGTCCCTGGTTTTGACTGTCATGGATAACATCATTGTGCTTCAAATTAGATCTGACAAATTCCCGCTTAATACTCAAAAGGGACCCAGCACTGATCCTTTTTAGAAGGGAAAAATTGAATATTCTGAGCTACAATTAGGTCATTAGTGACAAATTCAGCCACAATGTAGCTTCTGCATTTGGGAAATCATCACACTGGATTCCCTGAGACCTTTTTGGTTAGTATCTGAGCAAAGGAAATTAATTCAACAAATTGCCAAAACTCTTTAATAAAAGAGATCATTTAGGAAGTCCTGACTTGGACACTTGAAATATTAGGTGGAAAAAACTGCTAGGATACTAGAAGTGTTGTCAATATGAATGTTCTGATGTGGTGTACTCCTGTAATGTACTCCTCAGTTTGTCAGTTGTGGTGATAAGAGTGTGAATTTTGAAAACTTTCATGCCAAGGCATGTGTGGACATGTACTTATTGCATGTCTTTGATTTTATACCCTTGGTTAGCATTCTTTGCAGTCCTTTAGTCCATACTTACGCCTGTCCCATATTTGAGGTGATAGTTCTTTTGATTGGGATACATATGTTTTCCATATGGAAAAGAAACTTTTTCTCTTGAATGTTAAATAAGGCCTAAAGTATCCTGCCTTGGAACCACCTTAGACTATGTGCTCTCCATAACACTTGGCATACTCTGCTTTGTGTATAAGGCTTTGAAAGTTGTGCACACCATACTCTTTAAATTGTTGTTATTGAGCCTGTCGTTGAAAAAAAATGACTCTACTTCTTACAGTTCTCCAAGATGTTCAGTGGTGCACTGGTTTCTCTCCACTCTCTTTCCTAAGAACAACCATGAGGTGAGAGGCGGAAGGCCCCCCTTCCGGCGATGGAGCTAGCGCCCATCGACCTTGGGGCATTAAAAACGCCACCCCCAGGTCACGCTGGATTCAGACAGGCGGCGCTGCTGCAATCCTGACTGCGCTTCCCCCCAGGGCGGCGTCAATAGGGCAGCACCTAAACAACAACCCTTTAAAGGGTTACATTTGTTGGGGAAATCGGGCCTGGGTCCCACTCACCTTGTCCCCTGGAGTGTGCGAGGAGGGGCAGTGTGGGTGGGGCTTCGACGGCCAGCAGGCGACCACCGGGGACAAGGTGAGTGAGGACGGACCAGGGAGGAGAGGAGGCTCCCGCGGCGGGCCGCCAGCTTCTGCCATTACCCGTCGCCTCTGCTATGAAAGCTCAGCTGCGCGTCGACGTGCATTACTGCTGAACAGCCCTCGCCTCCACGCTGGCGGAATTCTCGCCGGCGTGGAGGCTTTTACAGGGAGGCCTTGGCGGAAACCAGCCTACAGTTGAGGGAAAAAGAGTGCCTACTTGCAGTGATTTCCCAACTCCAAGTGTGTAGGAAACTTTGGAGATTTTGAAGGTGGAGTGTGGGCAGGGCAGGGCAGAGTTTGGGGAGGGAAGGGAAGGGAAGGAACCTCAGCATGGTAAAATGCCATAGAGTCCACTCTTCAAAGCAGCCATCTTCTCCAGCGGAACTGATCTTGCTTGGCTGGTGTAAAGGTTTCAATGGTGTTGATGGTAAGGGCAGCCGCCTAACCTTGAGTACATTCCACAGCCCGGGCGATGGGCCAGCTTCATCGGCGGAGATTTTATCTCTGCGCGGGAGATGAGGTCTCCGTTCCCATGGGAAGCAGGGAGGGGGATGGGATGAATAGAGTTATAACCTGTGCTTCTGGCGGGAAGTGTCATTCCTGCCACTGCGTGTACTTGAGCTTTCTAAGATGTCTGAATAAACGGTCTTTTTTCACCAAAGAGCCTTTTATTTCTGCTTCTATGGAATTCCTTACAGCTGGAGATGAATTGTGTAACCAGAGATCTCCAGGTGCCACCTAGATGTTGACAACCCTAGCTGTTGGCCATGGGTCACCCAGTTATCATCATGGTTTGGCTGGTAAAATTAGAGTTTATAAAAATATAGCAGTATAGCATCTGTTCTATGATGAATCTGGCTATGTATGGACCTTTGCAAGAATCACAGAAAGAAAATTCTTGGACAGACTCAATATAATTCCTTAATGTTTCCAGCGAGCCTTTTTATTGGACACTGAAGGAGGTTTCACTTTGGTTATTATAACTTCAACCTAGAAAAATGTTATGAATCATTGACTCATCGATTGGTTTAAGTGCATTCCTTGGAGCACAATAGCGTATGATGATCATATCTAGTCACAAAAACAGCGTAAGGAGATGCCTACCTCAAAACCTAGCTTTATTATTTATGCAATTAACTGGGTGGCTGCGTAAAGCTCTGTGCATATGAGTAGTAATATTACACCACCCTGGCGTGGGTTGAGTTTGCTGTATAAATGAAGCCCATATTAAATTTACAAAGGTTACAAAACCATTAGCACTGATGGCTTTTAGGAAGTAAACGTTAAGGATGACTCATACTTTGTTCGTTGGTGCCATTTAGAAATTAAGTATTCTTAATTGATGTAATGCACCACAAGTTCCAACGGTTCTCAGCAAAAGAAGCACATAATTCCACTGTAATTTGAGTACAGTATTCTAATTGATTAATTGAATTTCCTTGTAAGACTGCACAGGAGTTTTGGATGTAAGAAGGTTATCCTTGTTCTGCGTGACGATAAAAATGCTTGAACCTGCAATATAAAGTAATGTTATCAGTGCTGGGTGAAAGTACATAGGATTACCAACTAAATGAGATGGCTGCTTTTCTGGCAACAAGTGCCTTGTACTTTACACTAAACAAACACTAAGGGGGGCGAAACAGATGAAAGAAAAGGATTTCTTTCAGTAGGTGATATCCAGGACAGCAGAGGGTGTACTGTTACCTGAAGTGGTAGGAGTCTGTCCTTTTTACAGTTGGGAAATTAGTGAGAACAGACCTTTGGCTTAACAAGGGATCAGCCAAGCTCGGAACCTTGGTTGCCAACTTTTACGGAGAGTTGCTTAAGCAAGAAATCCTCAGGAGAGCGGATAAAGTTAAACAATTTTATTACAGGAAAATAATAAAAAAGTACAAGGACACAATAATCAAATCAGCAGAGTAAAGACACAGTCCCAGGATGTAAGCAGTGTTGAGGGAATGGATCTGGAAATAGATGGAGGGCACTGGAGCATTTTTGGGGGTAATACTGTACCAGATTTATGCCTAATAAAGGTTTACTGTACTGTACTATACTGTACCAGATCCTGAAGTGGTTTTAGGTCCAAGAAGCAGAGTCCAGGGCCTGTCTGGGCTTCAAGGAGGCAGGGGAGAGGAAAAGATGGCATGTAGCGCAACTGAAACATAGGCAAGCTCAGAAGTACTTAATCCTGGGTATTGGGTGAGGGGCTATTTTATAGGGAGAAACAGGCCCTCTGGTGATGTAAAGAGACCCTTACATCACCCAGGACAAAGGGGAGCCTTGCCTTTCTGGGGAGATACAAGAGCGAGAGAGAGTTAAAACTTAAGTATTGGGGCATTAGTCTAAAAGTTTGTGCTCTTAGTTTAAGCAGCTAAACTGGAAGTGCCCAAAAGGGGGAAAGTAGCTGATTAAATTACAACTGTAAGCCAAAGACAATGTAAATGAGGTAGTCTTTAGAGAGAAGTTAGTCAAAGGAACAAATCAAGATTAGAGTTGAGCTGACAGGAACTATTTGGAGCAAATACATTTGCAAGTTCTTTATCTTCAGTAAGGTCAATTGACCAGGGCTGGAGATGGGAATGCATACCACAGCAGAAGGGATTGTTTTACCTTAATCCTTTCAGGAAGGATATGAGGCAGGTATTGTGCAAGGCAGATATGGGTGAGGGCAAGAGCAGACAAGATTTTCTGTCCTTGTGGGTACACTAGCCAATGCAAAGAATGGGCTCCCCATCTTGGTCCTGTACTGCTAGGCACCCCAAGGATTGTGTTAGGTCTTGGAACCTTAAGACAATAAACAAACTCTGAAGTGGTTGTGGTGGGTCTTCCAGGCTGTGTGGCCGTGGTCTGGTACATCTTGTTCCTAATGTTTCATCAGCATCTGTGGCTGGCATCTTCACAGGTGTATCATAGAGAGAAGTCTGTTACACAGTGTGAAGGGAATGTTTAGTGGGGTATATTTTGTCCATCTCCCAGGGTGGGGAACCAATCAGTAAGTGTTTGGGTGGAACTTGCTATGCAAAGGTGTGGTTGACTACATTGTATTGCGGGTGGGGTTTTTCAGTCCAGGGAGTGATTCTCATTTGCATTTCCTGCAGCATCAACAGTCTTAGTGAATGCAAACCCTGTGTCTGGGCGGAGTCCATTGTCCATGAACCCAGTATGCCCTTGGCCTTTGATTCTGGTGTTTTTAATTACTGGTTGCCAAATTTTGTTAATACTCAGAAAAGAATTTCATCCGTTACCTCATGGGGTGCCATGGGATGAAAAGAATTACATCCATTATCTCAGAAGTATGGAGGAAGCCTGGTTTCCTACAAAGCATTTGAAGCCATAAAGTAGAGATCCAGGAAGGAATGTACAGATGGCAGTGGTTACACATAGCAGGCTGGTTACATATATCTCTTGAGCAGCACTAGTTTATTTCAATCAGTTACATAGAGTTAGGAATGCATCTCAGTCACCCAGATAATATCCCCCTGACAGGGGCAAAAAATCCAAACTTCACATACATGTTTCAGGGTTCAGTGCTATCAGTCACAGACCAGGAAAGGGATTTGGGCATCTTAGTTGATAGTTCCATGGGAATGTCAACTCAATGCATGGCAGCTGTGAAAAAGGCAAACTCTATGCTGGGGATAATTAGGAAAGGAATTGATAATAAAATGGCAAAGATTGTCATGCCCTTATATAAAGCAGTGGTGCGACCATATTGTGTTCAGCTCTGGTCGCCACATCTCAAAAAGTATATCGAAGAGATAGAAAAAGTGCAGAGAAGGGCAATGAGGATGATTGAGGGACTGGAGCACCTTCCTTATGAGGAGAGGCTGCAGCGTTTGGGACTCTTTAGTTTGGAGAGGAGACGTCTGAGGAGGGATATGATCGAAGTCTATAAAATTATGCATGGGGTAGAAAATGTTGGCAGAGAGAAATTTTTCTCTCTTTCTCACAATACTAAAACCAGGGGGCATGCATTGAAAATGCTGGGGGGGGGGAGAATTAGGACTAATGAAAGGAAACATTTCTTCACGCAACACATGATTGGTGTTTGGAATATGTTGCCACAGGAAATGGTGATAGCCGCTAACCTGAATAGCTTTAAAAGAGGCTTGGACAGATTTATGGAGGAGAAGTCGATCTATGGCTACCAATCTTGATCCTCCTTGATCTGAGATTGCAAAAGTCTTAGCAGACCAGGTGCTTGGGAGAAAGAGCAGTAAAAGGCCATTGCTTTCACATCCTGAATGTGAGCTCCCAAAGGCATCTGGTGGGCCACTGCAAGTAACAGAGTGCTGGACTAGATTAACTCTGGTCTGATCCAGCAGGCTTGTTTTTATGTTCTTATGATTCTTCCATGGAGGGATTTAACAATAAATTCAGCAATACTAAGAAAATGAATTAAAGCAACAAGGCCTTTATATGATCTCCCATTCACCAAATGGAATTTATTTATTAGGTCTAGATGACAGCAATCGATTACCTTCATGCCATTCTTTTATCACTCCATGGGTTATGTTTTCTCTGCTTTCTGATTTAAAAAAACATTAATTTTCCAGTGAGAGTTGGCACCACTTGCAACAACTTTTAATTCTTTTTGTTCATTCAGAGCTATGATACTGATGCAGATTTGCTTTGTAAAAAACAGTCTTGAAGTGATTGTGTGTATGATTACATTAAGGTTCTTTTCATGCAATCAGTCATCTGCTGATGTGTAGATATATACCTGTGTGCTGGCATGATCACCATACTTGCATGTATAGAGGGACTAAAAAAGTACTGAGAATAGAAGACATAAGAAGTTGTGGAACAAGATGGACACACAGAAAATTTGGTACACATGATCCATGATCTGCCTGATTAAATAAAATGTTCACCGAAATGAACAGGCTTTAGCAGAGCTGAATTATGACCATACTATAGAAATATTTCAAGTGTCATAAGAAGATTTTGTCGTAATTTTTTGGAAATAGAAGATAATTAGAAGGTAGCATTTTCCTGTGTAATTCTCATTTGTTTGGTTATTAAATGCTTATTTTTGATTCACCTCTTCTTTCTCCTTTGCTAGTCCAGCATTCTAAAACCACTGTGTTCCTCTGTTGTCCCATGGAAAAAGTATTCCTAACAATGCCTGCATTTCTGTCACACCAGCTCACAATTTGTATCACCCAGTACACTAAGGGCCACAATTCATTTCAGTCATGGTTCAAAGCTATCCTGAAATAATCACAAAGTGACACTGTGAAATTACTGTAAAAAATTGTACGGCAATGTCATGACATTTTATAATTGAGACCTCTAGTACTCATAGCTCTATCAAAGCCTATAAGAAGGAAGGAGGGGATTGTGTTTTGACAGACGCAGCAGCTCGAGATGTACAAGCGAGATTGTATAAAGTCAACCATGTAGAAAGTTATCGGATGTTCCAGTTTGTGCCCCCATGAAATTGGCACAAATCATCTGGATTTGACTTCAGAAAGGTGGTTAGGAGAAACATGAGAGAGCAAACAAGGAGGTAATGGCCACTCAATGACTTAACCTATGTCATAGGGCAAACTCAGGTGTCAACAAAGAATCAAATAAAGATGAATGAGCTTATCTTGTGGCTGTGGGATGCCTCATTGGGCCCAATTTAATTAAACAGAGAAACTGCTCATATAGAAAGATTAATAGAGCAGCCACCTTACAGTAAAAGCCATGGAAAAGCTTACAAGAAAAGCAAGACAAAATAACACAAAAAATAAACTCTGGTGTTATAAAGTGACAGCTGGCCCATGATGCTTCTTTCAGAAGGCTACAAAGAGTGCTAGAGAAACACCTGCTTTTGCTAGCAAGTCCTGAACATCAAGTGAGCACATATGGTTGAGACAAGAAGCTGAAAGGTCTGTCTGTGCCCTTAGCTTAATCTATAAGTTAGGCTGGCTAAATGAGCCAGCTAGCAGCAGCTCTCTAACATGGAAGTGGGCTATTGGGGGCAATTGCACCTTGTTAGTACACTCCGTTTTAGAGTACTCACAGAAAGTTGTTGAATTTGGAACAGATTTGAACTAAAAAGTGTGGTTGCTTCACAATGCATTCTTGGGGAGAAAGTATCCAGCTTTGGATAAAAGATTTTTATTAGGGTTTTTTACTGAATTCCAGGGACCAAAAAAAAAAAAACTCCCTTAGAATTTGATGCTGGATTTTCAGGTAAAGCTAAGTCAAACCTGTTGCAGCCTCACTCTATAGCAAAATGGGTTCAAAATGGTCTTTAGCTAAACTAGGCCAATTACATCGCCAAAGCATAGTCCAAGAGTTGGGCTGCCTACCTTACAGCCGATCTCCAGACAATAGATATTTGCTCCCCTGGGGGAAAATGGCTGCTTTGGAGGATGGATTGCATGGCATTATACCCTATTGAAGTCCCTCCTCTCCCTGGACCCCAACTTTCCCAGGCTTCACTCTCAAAGCTCCAGGAAGTTCCCATCCTGGAGTTGGCAAGACTTACCCAAGACTGAGAGACATCTCTGCCTTTTGGGATCTTTTCCCTTTGCAGAGATCTGGGATGGAGCAGAGGATTAAGAAAGTCTAGCAAAATCAGGAGTCCCTGGATGCATCATGCATGAATAGGAACATGGAAGCCCTCTGTGCAGTTGGGACCTATGCTGCTCCTACCTCGTATCACTATTGCAGCTTGTGGGATGGTGGGTGGCCAACCTCCAAGTGAGGCATGAAGATATCTCAGAATTACGGGTGATCTCCAGGCTGCAGAAATCAGTTTCCCGGGAGAAAATTGTCATTTTGGGGGGTGGATTCCAGAGCACTATATCCTGCTAAGATCTGTCTCCTTCTCAAAACTGACCCTCTCCAGGCTTTATCCCAAATCTTCAGGAATTTCCTAACCTATTGAATACATCAAAGAAACAAACAGAGAATCTTAGTTGACCTGGACAAGAACAGTCAACAGCATGGGGTTTTCCACAAAGGAACATGTATCTGTACTGCCTTTATGGCTGTTGATACAGTGCAGCAGAAATGGGGTTTCTTCCTGGCAGGTATTTCCTTAGTTTCCCTGTCATGCTCCCCCAGCTGTGATCATCCCCTACCCCCATATCACAAGAGCTTTTTTCAGTTTTTTTTAATCAGCATTGAATATTGTTATAACAGTTATAACAATACATGTAACAAGGGCCCATTCCACATAACACAAATAAAACATCTTGCAGACATCTTAAAAAGAACCATTTTATTGTTTTTTTGTCCACATGGTGCATAAAATAGTGTTTCAGCAGAAAACAGTTCTTAAAAAAACACCCATCATTCCCCCACCCAATTTTAAAGCTGTCTCTTTTGCCTACCATTTTCTGCCGCTTCAATTATTCTCTTGCTGTCCACCATTTGCTGAAGACTCCAAGGGACATTTTCTCATCTGGCATTGCATCTGGCTGTTGATTCCTGCCCAACTGTTTTGCTCTCTGGCCAGTTTTACCCTCAGTTTACACCCAACATTTTGGGTGCAGCTGAAAGGATTTTCCTGGCCTCCATTTGCTGAAGGTAGATCCAGGATGTTTGATCTGCTGGCTCCTATCCTGTGTGCCTTTTCAGCCCAAAAGGAACACACTTGTACTCAGCTGGTACTCAGCTGGTCCTGCAGATTCCAGCAATATACAGTTTTCCTATTTTAAAAAAAATTAGAGGAGCTATCTGCTTAGCTACGCAGACACACATAAGATAATCTTAGCAACTTGGAAGATGGGTCTGCTGCTGATTGAAAAGCAATGGCTTGACCTGCCCTCCATGGACTGACTTGGGTTTTTCTATGCAATAAGAATGAAGTTGGACTGTGGAAGGCAGGTCAACCCAATGCTCTTCAATGGGTGGTAAACCCATCTTCCCAGCAGCTCAGATTCTCTTGTGTGTGTCTGCGTAGCTACAGCGATAGCTTCTCAATTTGTTTTTTTTAAAGTAAACTATATATTTCCAGAATTGGCAGGACTAGTGACCAAGATCGGAGGCTACAGAACAAATGTCCTGGAACAACCTTCAGCAATTGGCAGCAAGCAATTGGCAGCAAGAAAAATCCATTCAGCTCAGCTGCACACAAAATACAGGGTGCAAGCTGAGGGTGAAACTGACCAGAGAGCAAAATGGTCAGATGGAAAACATTAGACACCTCTGCATTCTGCACAGCCAGGCAGGAAACATCTTGTAGGCGGCTTATGGGGAAAGGTACACTTTGAAGCATTTTTTTTAAAGACACCTTGAACAGTAATAAGGCCTCCTAAGGATGCCTTTGGGCAAAGACTGTGTGTACCTTCCCAGGATGTCTTATTTCAGCTGTACAGATTGGACCAAGCAGAAAATGTTTTAAGAGAAAAAAGATTGCTCATTTAGCATTTCCAAATAAAACATTTTGAGGTTAGAAAAAAAGGGTTTTCAAAATATTTTTTGGGAAAAATTGCATCCTTCCACCCCAAAATGCTTTTTTTTCTTCAGAAAACATTTCATTTGTGCTGTGCAGAATCAGCCAAGTTCTCCAAATTCCCAGCTTTCATTTTTTTAAGTAAGTCTTGAGCACCTTGAATTACAGTAGTATGTCTTTCCCCTTGTATATCCTCAATGAAGAGACTGGAGACTTACTTTAAAAAAAATAATAAAAGCTGGGAATTCAGAACCATTTACACATGTTGTTATAACATTATATCAATATGATATTCAATTGCTGATTTTTTTTAAAAAAGCCCCTCATTTTCAAGGGGAGGGAATGACAGCTGTGTAGGACAGAGGAAGAAACCCCAACTTTCTCACCCACATGGCCGCTATCCAGCCTTTGCAGCAATCTTTTCCAGAATTTCAGAGCAAAGCAGGTTTTTAAAAGATTGGGGGGAAAGTGGGGAAGCCAAGGAAGCATGAATGACCATGATACTAAGGGGGAGGGGAGAACCTGCTTCTAATAGCTTCAAAAGAGCAAATTACATGTGTGGAAATGGCCTATGTGGGAAGAATTGTGAAGCTGCTTTTGAAATCCTGCTTCGCCTTCATACTGCAAAGCCTCTGCTACTACTTCAGACTGAACAAAGGTAACTGGAGTGGAGCTATGGAGTAGACCCTACATATGACAGTCTCAAAAACAACAGCTTTCCTGTGCTTTCATTCCAATCCTCCCCAAGCAGTGACACACAATGAAAAGCATATCCTATTTGTATAATAATTGTCCAATTAATCCATCTTGATTTAGCTGCTGTGTAGATAGGTAATAGATGGGTGTAGATAGGTAATTTTAGTCAGAATAATCACCCTCAAAATATGAATTTGATGCAGATTTTTGGCCTCCTATAATCTGGTCCAACTGTTTGATTGGCACAATGCCTGTTCACAGGTTTGTTAGAACTCAGGCCATTTTTTTTTAAAAAAACTAATCTAACATCACTTGAGATATGGCACTTCATAACACAACAAGCAGACTTTATTCAGGTCAAACCTCCCTTTTTATCCTTCTTGCCCATTTCCTGTCGTTTTTCACATCTTTTAAAGGTGAATTGCTTTGACAGAATAAGCAAAGAAATGATCGAAAATACTGGGGATGAAAGAACGAATTCAAGGGCATGATGCATGATGCAAACAATGCTGGCTGCATAACAGCAAAATCCCACAGAGGCCCATGAAGACCATGGCAATTTAAGCTAGAGGGAAATTCTGTACAAGGTAATCCCATGACCAATAAGTGGCAGAATGGAACAGGCTGGGCCCCAGGAGAATCGAGGTAAAGGGACCTAGACTAAGCTATCCACTTGTTCAGTGGCTGCTGACATGATAAAGTTCGTCTCTGAAAACTGTAGCTGTGCTGCTTAATGCCGAATTTTTGTTTTAAAGAGAATCTTATGAATAAGATGGCTCAACCTGGTATACATATTCTTCTTTCCCCATTATACTAAAATGGAAAAAAATTACAATCATAATTTAACAAAGAAATCAAAGTTATGCTTTCATTTGGTTCAGAAAAGAATGAAAAAATTAATGGAGTTGCAATCAGGGTGAAATCTATATGGGCTCAGCCTATCGCACAACAAAACGAAGGTGTATTATGGACTAGGAATGAGCCCAAATGTATATAATGTATATAAAGTAATACTTAGAAGATTGCTACTGCCTGTGCTGATATTTTGTTAGAGCACTTTTCTGACAACCCTGCCAGAAGTAAATCATGATGAGGTGGAAGTTATGTGGTCTCACTGTGGATGTAATGGCACCCACCTTACCCACCTGTACAACAAGTTTCTGTCCTGCAGTGAAGTGGTACTGGTGACGAATGTTGCTACAAGACTACAAGCTGCAAGACTCTGTGCCTGTGGAAGTGGTTTATCTTCTACCAAACACTCTTATTTCTACAGCCAATGAACAAATGCACTATTGCTAACTTCAAGACACATGCTAACAATTAGTTGATAGGACAAGTGGCCAAGAACAGATGATCGGATTTTTGGAAATAATATAAGCAAGTGTCTGAAAGCTAACATGTCATGGAAGGAATGACCTACAACTGCATGAATGGTATGTGACAGAAGGTTTGGCAATCTTACCCACATAATCTTCCCAGTAAGAGCCATGGCTCCCTAGAACCCCCTGAAATCCCAAATTACAAAGAATCACCAATCAATCACAATTTGATCTATGTGATCTATGTGTTTGGTTGCTAACCTCCAGGTGGTGGCTGGAGATCTCCCAGGATTGCCAGGTGACAGAGATCAGTCCACCTGGAGAAAATGGCTGCTCTAGAATGTGGACTCTATGGCATTATACCCCCCTGAAGTCCTTCCCATCCCCAAACTTCACTTCCTTCAGGCTCCTCCTTACAAATATCAAGTTAGCTCCTAACCTGGAACTGGAAACCCAATCTATGCACAATGAAGTGCATTTCCAAATGAGTCAGTCAGCTTCCCCACTCAAGGCTTTGTTTTGTGACTTCCTGGGATCTCTTCACATGCAGGCCTAAAGAAACAATGGATGTTTGCAGGGCAATAGCCTTAGAATGTAACCTAATCAATCCTTCCACCAATCGAATACTTTCATCTCCTACTCCATTAGCATTCCCCTTAGTAACATCAGTAAACTCCCCCCCCCCCAGTTTTGTTTTCCTGCCCTGTCAATAAATGAAAAGGTGTGAACTTTCAAGATGTGAGGATTCCTTTTGGTCTGGCCCTTTAGGTCAAGTCACATCATCAGGTTGTCTCGCAATTACTATAGTTAAAGAAGGTTTAATTCTGCCTGGATCATTCCCTCACCAGTCCAGAACTCGAAGACCACATGTATGCTACAGGAATCAGGTAATATATGAACCTTTCCTTCTCCCTCCTTTAACCTCTCCCAAATTATGCTCTTATGTTCTTCTGTTCTAAATTGTCTGGACCATTTCCCCCCCTCCTCCTCTAGTTTCCCTCACTTCCACATCCTCTCTGTCAGCAGTGCCTTTATCTGGGTCCTGCTCATGAGAGCCGTGTGTTGCTTGTGCAATGATGTCAGTTCTAGGGAATATACTTCCCGATATTCTCCTGAAATGATGTTATCATGTGGATGACTCCAGTGATTTTAATTTTTTTAAAAAACAAAATCTTTTAATTTTAATGATTAATTTTAATTGTTCCCTGCCACTACTCCGCTTTGTATGAAGAGGTGACCCAGGATGGTCTTTTTGCTTCCATCAATGATCACTGTTTATGGGATGATTATGTTTGCTGTGACTTGGTACTGAACTGTTTTACCTGGTCTTCACAATGATGATTCTGATAGCTACTTTGAGTATTGATGGCTGAAGGACAGCCTGAGCCTTCTCCTATATCGTCTAGCCCACTAGTTAAGATCTTCTTCTCAAGCCCTGCTGTTTGTGCCCCTGTGCACAGAAGTAAGACAGGTGGCAAACAGAGATAACATTTTTTTCAAATGGTGGCACCACACCTTTGTTATGCCCTTGAAGTACATATTTTGCTGTCCTTTGGGCAGCGGGTCAAAGCATTTCTCATAGCTCAGGGTCTTAACTAAGGGCTCCTGCCTTTTTAGATGTTCGATGGTCTGTTCCAAGTCTGAAGACTATTTTATCAAAATCATGTTAAACATTGATTATATATGCACATAGCATGTATTATGTGTGTTGTATATGTGCTGCTATGCCCTGGATTTCTTTTAGTTACTATTTTTAACTGGCATGATTTTGTTGACAGATTTATTTTTATTGGTATGATTTGTTTCCATTATTTTTTATGATATATATGATCTTGCTTTACTGGGTCTGGAAAGGGGGCATACAGTGTAATATAAATAAGACAATAGAACTACAGGGATATGACCAGTGGTGGGATTCAAATAATTTAACAACTGGTTCCGGTGGTGGGATTCAAATAATTTAACAACTGGTTGTATACAAGCACCATTTTAACAACCAGTTCTGCCGAAGTGTGCGAACTTGCTGAATCCCACTACTGGATATGACTCCAATAAACTATTATTTTTAAGAGGAATAAGAACCTACATAGCTTTTTAAAAAAACTCTGCAACTGCATATGAATCTAAATATATCTAGTCCATTCTTAAGAGCCAGCATGGTGTAGTGATAAAGGTGTTAGGCTAGGACCTTGAACATGCAGACTCAAATTCCCATTTGCATCATGGGAGCTTGCTGGGTGATCTTGGGCCAGTCACACACTCTCAGCCCTAATCCTGACTAGCATTTGGATGGGAGACCTCCAGGGGACGACCAGGATCATAATGTGGAGACAGACAATGGAAAACTACCTCTGAAAGTCTCTTGCCTTGAAAACCCTACAGAGTCTCCACAAGTCAGCTAACTTGACAGTAAAAAAAAGTACATTCTTCCCCCAAAACAGTCTGGGCAATATACATTCTCCAAGAACCCTGTGAGGTAGGCAGATTAGGTTTAAAGTGTATGACTGGTTCAATGACTCCCACTCACTTTCAAGACAGAATAGGAATTTGAACCTGGGTTATCCAGATTTAAGTCTGACACTAACACATGCTGCCTCAAAATATTTTTGCCCTTTTCATGTACTTGTTCCAGGCCACAAACAAGGCAAAGGATCACATCAGTGTTTGATTGTAAACACAACATTCCAATGTAGAAAAGGTACCACTCAAACCACATTATATGCAAATCTCTATACAAAAATGCCATTACACTGTGTAAGGATTAAAAGCACTGGATCTTGTTATGACCTTTGTGGCACAGTGAGTTTAACCCTGAAGCAAAATTTACTGTTGAGAGTTCAGTGACTCTTAATTCAGTGCACTACACTCTCTAGCAGTGTACAAAATTACACTTATGCCTTTTATTATCAGCAAATTAATTATATTGGAGTAAAAAAGTAGCATATTCGGAAACATGGTGATTCTCTGCTGGCTACTGCAACTCATTACTATACCTGGCCTAAGTCATTCCCACACAGTATAGCTCTTGCTGAGGTAAGAATTATGCCAAACAGGCTCCATAGTTGTACTCAGAAAGTCCCTTACTAATCCACCTCTCATGATTTATTTATTTAATTTATTTATTTATTATTTCATTTTTATACCACCCTCCCCCGGAGGGTTCAGGGCGGTGTACAACACTGACAAACAAATAAAAGCAAAAATACAAAGTTAAGACTTAAAATGCAGCACTCAGTTATCAAACCCAATTAAATTTAAAATAGATGGCATCCGACTATTAAAACTCCTCTTAAGAGAAGGACAGTGGGTCTTAGAGTGTTTCTCAGAATGTTTCGGGCACCCACATCAGCAGCTGGTCTCCCCAAAGGCCCGGTGGAATAGCTCAGTCTTACAGGCCCTGCGGAACTCGTTAAGGTCCCGCAGGGCCCGGGCAGCTGGAGGGAGAGCATTCCACCAGGCAGGGGCCAGGGCCGTAAAAGCCCTGGCCCTGGTGGAGGCCAGCCACATCATGTTTGCTTTACTCAGCATGCCCTGCTAAAGTAACATGATCTAGTTTTTATGTAGGTATCTCATATCAACACAAACAGCATGCTTACTTGTGTGCATGTAAAGTGCCATCAAATCACAGCCGACTTACAGGAACCCTAGCAAAGGGGCTTTCAAGACAAGTGAGTGAGAAGTGGTGGTTTGCAATTGTCCTCCTCTACAGAGTCTTCTTGGTGATCTTTCTTCCAAGTACTGACCCTACTTAGCTTCTGAAATCAGAAAAAAAAATCAGGCTATCCAATACTTCCTTCCCTCTTCACTCTTACTTACGTGAAACAAATTCCAGTTAGTCATGCCAGTCCATTCATACAAATTAGGATAAACCCAATTTCTTAGGTTGTTTTACAAGTTATCAGTAATTTGGAGAATTGGAGAATTGGATCCTATCAACTGTGAGTGATTTTGAGCTTTTCCACATCCTTTTCTTCTGGTAGTCCCTGAGACCTCCGAACATTTGGTTTGTTTAGAATCTACTGACAGACAGGACTAGGTGAAATGCTATCGTATTTCTACCAGCAGAGTTTCCAGTGGCACAAGAGGCTCATAAATGTAGCTCGCTGCATCCCACTGCCATTTTCTATAGGAAGCTCTAACAACTGTCAGCATCAGATTCTCAGAGTTCTCAGTCTCTCAGACACTTCTGCAAAAAGGCAGAAACAGGGGGGAAAAAGATAATGCGTCCATGACAGCTTTTTGTGCTCACAATTCAGGAGACCTAACCCTGAGCATTTAGTGGTCGTAATGTAAGATAATGTGTTTCTTCGAGTTGACTTTTGGTGGCCCAGAGTGATTGAGTGAGCTGAGATTTTAAACTCAACCATTTGGATGAATGATTAATGTACTGCTATCAAGATCCTCCCTTCAAAAATATTGAAATAGGGCAGAATTTAAATCAAACAAAAACATTTGGATTGCATGGAAGAGCCTTTCCCTTTAAAAAGCATGCAGTTTTTTTGATGCCCTCCATAAAGCTAGTGGCGACTTGAATGGAGAAGATATGCAACTGAACTCAGTCATGAAGCCTATTGGATGACCCTGGACCAGTTACTCTAATTCTGCTTAACCTAACTCACAGGATTGTTGTGACAATAAAAGGAAAACTCCCTGCACATCAACAGTGGCCTTCTTGGAGAATAGATGGGACTTTAAGTTGTGAATAAAATGCATTAATTGCTATATGAATAAATAAAAATCATATTTTTATCCTCACTCTCACATTTGAACGGAGGTAACTAGCTATTCTTGTTTGTTTCTTTCTGTGTAGAAATACCAACACGATAAGGTAATGAAATAAATCCTAAAGCCTAACTGCTCAGCTATAGCTTTGCAGCATCTGAAACAAACTGGAATTTTTAGAGGAAAGGGGGGGGGGGAAGGAAAAGAAAAGCTCTCTAAACAATGCCTCTTCCCGTGACAGCAACTCTTCCCTAACAGCCTCAAGTGTTTAACATATTGAAACAGTTCATCTTCCTGCAATGAACTTTAATAACTCTGCCAGGTAAGACAATATGCTCCATATTTCTTCATATTGTCTTTTCCTCTCAACATATCTATACTGATCTCCTCATCTGGTCAACTTTACAGCTCTGGTGTTTGGAGACCACTGAACACGGTTATTACCATCATCAATAACCTGTCCCACTTTCTCCTTTTCATTTCTAATGCTTTCCCTTTTCCCCTCTCAAAATCTAATAATAGTTCTTTGCCATGATCGCTGATCAATACGAGAGGGTACCTGTTTGCTTTACTCAGCATGCCCTGCTAAAGTAACATGACAAAAGGAACAAATTATTGATAATTGTAAACAAGAAGGCAATGAGGCAAGTTTTCCTTTGGGGTAGATTTGGCAGAATGCTATAGATTTGCCACTTTTTAGACATGAAACTAATTTCTCTCTATCTTCCTTGCTTCAGGTATGAATGTTGCAAATATTAGCAAAGACAAACATCAGCTGGCTGTTCCAGTGGCAAAGTGCCAGTATATTCTCGGGTCCCGGTCCTAAAAAGCGGACATAGTTCTGAAAGCTTAGCAGACTGATATGATTCCCATGTGGGAGAAAGCTGACATGTATCACGAAGACCTGGCTGGGGAAGGGGCAAGGCATAAACCTCCTCTAATTATGCCACTGGTATCCTCAGTGGTCATTTTCAACTATGTCCCCCGGGTAATTATTGGAAGGTGGAAAGGGGGGTTGCTGTATTGTATCAGGATTATATCCCCCCCCCCCGCTTGCCCACACACACAGCTTAATGCCCTGTGCAGGGCTCTGACATTTTTTCATAGTGTGCATCTAGTGTTGAGAGTGTGAGACAGGATTGGAATTCTGTTGGTGTACCATCACCCCACTGCCCAACTTTCTCCCTGTCTGAATTGATGGAGGTGCCCTCAGGGATGATATTGAAAACTCCTGGGTTTGTTATTTTGGGAGATTGAAACAACTTTGCCAAGGCTACCTTGTTAGGAGCAGCTCAGCATTTCATGGCCTCCACAACAACCGTGGGCTCATATCATGTAATAGCAGGCCCCACACTCTTGATTTGGGATTATGCTCTGGGCAGGAAGAAAATGATCTGAAGGTGAAGGAATAATGATGTCCCCCGGTCATAGACAAACGAAAGGGGTTTAGAGTTACAGGGATAGCAAGACTCTGCAGAGGTTGGGGATCAGTTAAGGTAATCTGCCCCTGATGGATCTGATTGGTCATCAGATGGCAATGGAGAATTTTCCTGTTGATATGGTTGATGTTCCTATTGATGCCCTGATTGACTCAGGCAACTGATGTGATTGCTCCTAGGCAAACTCTCTCAGGTCTAAGAACCCAGGCATCCTTTGGTTCATTGAGGAACTGTGGATGCTGAACAGGCAAACTGGACAGCTAGAATGGCAGTGAAGAAGGACTTAGGACGAATCTTACAAGGCACCACAGGCTAGAGTTCCTATTAAAACCTACTCTGTGGCTGTGATGCAGGTGAAAGAGCAATATTTCTCTGCCACCATTGCATCTGCATAGTGTCAACCTGTGGATCATGAACCTATTGTAAAGAGGGGATTGGAATGTGACAGTTTTTACTAGCACCTGTATTGCTGTTTCAGGTTGTGCTATCTCTTGCTTGGCACTATTCCCAGAATGGTCTGGCCTTGTCTGAGAAACTTGTCTGTGAAAGTTTCAAAAGAGGCTGGACCAAAGTTCTCTTGATCTCTGTCTGTACTTTTGAAATTCAGTTCTCTCAAGAACTATGACCAATCTAGCCATATTAATAAAGATCTTTCTGCTTTCAAGAAGATTCTATTGTATGGACTCAGTTTGTTACACCTATTGGGTTCTAGCCTAAAGGATCACGTAGACTACTCTGCAGCCTACTACTCATTTTAATCAGTACTTTGTGATTAAAATCTCTTTCATCCATTCCAATTTTTGACTTTGCATTAGCAGTGATGGGATGGATGGTCTCAGTGTGCCAACTTGTCAATTTATGTGGAATATATTTCAGCATTTTCAGTCTGAGGATGCAGACATAATTCTTTGAAGCCTGGACCACCTGCCTTTATTACTCTTGCCCCTCCTGTCTGCTTAAATCTTCTGTGGGGGGTGTTTCAGGAGACAGTAAGGGCAGGGCTGCTTAATGCATAGAGACTCTGGGCAGTTGTCCGGGGGCACCACAAGTAAAGGGTCCCCTTGCTAATCTATGTACTTTGTGACTTGCTGTCAATAAATAAATAAATACTATACTAAACTATAAATGTTTGTTATTGAAACATGCATATTTTGCAAGTGTTTTACTAAAGATAATACCAATAACTATATGTTTAATATTCTCAACCATTTTCATTTTTATTCCTGTGGTTGTGTAGGTAGGGCCCTAGTGAACCGCTTTGCACACACACCTACTATGCTGTTAAAACAGCCCTGCATAAGGGCCTCCCTGAGAGTGGGGGTGGTCACACCTGCATTAAAGTTAGCAATGGTCTGTCCACTCCTAAAGGTACTACCTCAAAGGTCAGTTTCAGAGTGTGGTGTCAGGGGACCACTATTTGTTCCTTTAACTTGTGTTTTACTATGACCCACAGGGTTCCATCTTGTCTCCCCTAAATTTTAACATCTGTATTAAGCCTCCAGAAGAGATAATCCAGAGATCTCAATTTACACACAGCTCTATATCCCAGTTCCAGCAGATCACAAGGAAGTTGTGAAAACTGAGCAGGTGCTTGAAGGCAGTCTCAGGACAGAGGAGTGCTAACAAGCTGAAACTTAACCTGACAAAATAGAGGTGTTACAGGTGGAGGAAAGTCTGAACCAGGAAGGGGAAATACCTCCTCTACTGGATGTCCTTGCATTCTTTCAAAGGAGCAGATTCATTGCTTGGGGATACTTCTGGGCCTCCTCTTGGATAAAAAGGTGGTAATGGTGGCCATGGGCACCTTTCACTAGCTTTGGCTGGTGAGCAAAGCAGCTTTGGGTTTCTTTGGCCCCACCCCACTCACTGGCTCAGGACAGTGTATCCTTGCTTCCTAGCAGTGAGGGTACCCATGTACAGGGTCATTCTGAAAAGAGAATCATACCCTGCAATTATCAGCTGAGGGGATTTATTGGGTGGTGAGTTTTGAGCCAAATAATTTGCCAGCCTCCTCCTTTATGCCACCTTCTTGTTTTAAAACTCCCCCCCTTTGTTCTCATCACTTAAAGAGCTGTAGAAAATCTGCAGCTCTTTTCCGCCTCTTGAAGAAGACAGTTGGGTTGGGGCTTGGTGGCTGAGAGAGAGCTACAGCTGTAAACCAGGCTACTATCACAATTTCAAACCCAGCTCACATCTAAAGAATGACACACCCATAAGTCCTATTGCCTTAATCTCTCCCACTGTCTTCGGATCAGGAATAAGTCTACCAGGCGTTCACCCGCTGAGGCTGAAGTTAACATCACTGAGCAATATCATATGTAATAAATGGTCTGAATTTACTATATAGCTTCAAACGAGGATCATTTGTAAAATATAAAAAGCATTTTGGCAAAAAAAAAGTTAATGGAAGATCTGCACTGGGAAAGGCTCCAGAGCTTAGTAAATGGAAGGCATTTGAATGAAACAGCCCATTTGATTTCCCTCTATTACATTGTGTACATTACTAAACAAGAAGCAGCAGGGTGTTGGATAGAGCTATACAAGCTTTGGAAAAAGCTAAACCAACCTTTTTAGTTCAAGTGGTGTCCAATGATAATAAACCTGTTTGCTATTTCCCACTAAATTGTTTTGTGTTGTTTTATAAGCCACTCTTCCCTTTGCCTTTTCTCATTCTATCACATATGACAACCAATAGTTAATAATGTTACTGTTTTACCATAGATCATGACAATACTAAAATGGTATCTGTAGTAAGAATACCACATGGACACTGACATCATGGAGAGAAATTAGTGTTCATTCCATCATGGGAATATGCAAAAGAGAGCAAATGTGGCATTGAGGTAAGTAAAGAAAATGTTATGCAATCTTAACTTACAGAGGCAGGGCCGTAGGACCCACAGGGACATATAGGGTCTCATGTCCCTGGGTGGTGTCCACTTAGTCATGTGGGGTTGGAACATCGCCCCCCATGCCCCTCCTCCCCCCCCAGGACAAGGGTTATGCTTGGGCAGCTGCAGCTCTCTCAGTGCTGTCGCCTCCTCCCCCATACAAATGCAACTGAGCCCTGCCTTGTCTCCATTCTTCACTTCACCTCCCCTGTCTTTCACACTCTGTTTTTATCCCCCAGCCTGGCCTATGCCCTTCTCTCAAAATTCGGGCTCTTCCTGGCCTACCTGGCTCCAGATGCATTTTGGCCCTTGGTGGTTTCCCATTAAAGAACTAACCAGGGCTGATCTTACATAGCTTCAGAGAATTGACAAGATTAAACTAGCCTGGTCCTTGTTTACTAGAGGAAAAGGTGGTTGGGGCAGCAAAATGACACTTTATTGTAAGACAAGGTCTGCTGCAAAACTGAATGCATTTGTTTAAATGAACAATAAACCTACTATCAGCCAGTACATGCTTTCACATACGCATTCATTTTGTATCACATTCTATCTATAAGGGTGGTAAAATATCAGCTTTCTTGTTTGGGTAGCAAATCTAACACCTTTTAACTGTATAATGACTATGAAAACCATAACATTTGGAAACTATATTTTGATATGCTCTCTCTCTCTCCCTCTACTGCGGTCAAGTCACAGATGATTTATGGCGATGCTGTAGGGCCGTGGTGGCGAACCTTTGGCACTCCAGATGTTATGGACTACAATTCCCATCAGCCCCTGCCAGCATAGCCAATTGGCCATGCTGGCAGGGGCTGATGGGAATTGTAGTCCATAACATCTGGAGTGCCAAAGGTTCACCACCACTGCTGTAGGGTTTTCAAGGTAAGAGACGTTCAGAGATGGTTTCTATTGCTTTCCTCGGTGTCATCACCCTGGTATCCAGATACTAGTCAGGGCTAAGAAGAAACTAGTCAGAGCTAGTGTGGAATGGACCATTGCTGTGTTCAGTTTTGTGAGTTGGGGCATGTTCTATAATGTGATGGTGACTTTGGGATGACGGGGTGCAAAAAATCATTGTTTGGTCATGGTGGGGGAGGGCAGCCGCCCATACAAGGGAGGGACTCAGATTTTGCCCAGGGCTCCATTTTCCCTAGCCACGCCTCTATACAGGTGGGTAGCCTGGTTAGTCAGTTGTGGCAAGCAAAACAGAAATTCAGTAAAGAGTGACAAAAGTTAACTTATAGTCTAATTATACAACTTATAGTCTAATTATACAGATACAATTATACAAATATCCTACAAACTAAACACCAAACAAATATAAACTCCATTGCTGTCCGAAACAAGGAAAACTATGCAGTGCTTTCTAAGAGAAAAGCTGCAGTCCAACCACCCTGAAAGAGGTGTTTAGAACTGAACAAAATAATTTCACCTATATTTCCAACTGGACAAAAATCATATTGGTTATTGAGATGTTGTTCATACCACCATATGAAGATGCCAGTCTACACCAACAGCACTTTCACATCAGAATAGTGACAACCCATGTGTTCCAAGGTGATCATGTGGGGCATGCTAACGGATTTGTGTGCCACAGGCAATTCTTCTGGGGTCTCAGGTGTCCCATCAGTGATATAACTAGGTTGTGGGTCAGACTGTAGATTTCACAATTACTATTGCTGCAAGTACTGCCGCCATGTCTTACAGAACAAAGGTAATAGGAACCTGGCCGTGAAGCTTTCAACCTACTGTAGCAAGATGAGACTGAAATGGGAGGGGAATTCCCAAAGCAGCCGTTCACAGGAGAGCAACCACTAACAACGGAGGGGCAAATGAGGTGATGTGAGAGTGGTGTGGGGCAATCTTTGTTAAAGATGTGAGAACAGCAGCAGAGGGGGGTAGCCTTATGTATCAGGTGGGGAGGCTGTTCCAGGCACAGATGCACTGCTTAAGCAGCAGACTAAGCTGCTACGCAATTAACAAAATAATTACTCTTAAGTGACAGCACATTCTGCTTTTAATTGTTTAGTGGGATTTTTGGGGGAGGGGGAGGGGTGAGAATCAAAGCAAGTTAATTTCCACTTGTAGGGTATCTGTGACCTATTCTCAAGATTGCTAAATTAAGACTGCATTATTTTGAGTCACACGGTCGTTTATTCTTTACCTTCCTGACTTTGGAAAAAATGACAGTCATTGTCTGAATTTAAAACAGTAGCTCCCAAGATGTTCATTCTTCCTCTATTCTTGCTGATACGCACTATATATGCCTGAAGTAAGAACATCTAGTATATTGTGCTGTAGCACATGGCCCTCTTTTCCATTTTTCATGCTATTTAAGTGATAAATTACACATTTTATTTCTCACCTCATTTCCTCTAGTAACATATATAGGGAAACTTGTCCTGTTTTCCCCGTGGAAGGTGCTTCTTTCGTAGATACTGATTCATGGCTCAGATATTGTACCATCATTTAGAGTAAAGCTTTGCAAAGCAACATCTTAACAGCATTGGTAATTCAATCTCTTGGCAGTGTCAATGGTATATTCAAAGGGAAATTCAGTAATGGTAAATATGAATTAGATGAATACATCAAAAAGCATAAACACCATAGGAATCTGCAATATCCTTCTTTACTTATATTGTGTATACCACATAAAACTGGCAAATAAGAAGAAAAGCACTAAACATATAATTTAAGCTAGTAATAAGAAGTTCATTTACCCAGACTGTCAAAAGTAAGGCAGATATTGCTGCGTGTGACAAATCTCATCACTTTATCCCTATTGCCTTGGAATAATATGACTTTGCTTTGAATAGTCATCTTTTTTTAAAATAACAACAACAACCAGCAATCGAAAAACAAGTATGGGGCAACCATTAACACAGTCTCAAAAGTTCTGAGTAACAAATGTGCTCAAGGAACCGATTATGAAGATGTTTCCTACTCGCTAGTGCCACCACATGGAGTGTTATTTGAATATATTTCAACTCTTTTTAGACTCTCTGAACTGACTGTAAATAATACATTGCATACCATACTTCAGTCAAGACAGCAATGGGAAGATATCTAATCTCCTCAGCTGCGTCAGACACAGAACGCTTCCTCAGGAAAAATGGAGAGATCCCATTTCTTAGGGCAGGTCTGTATCATAATAAAAGCAGCAATGTCAAATGTCCTCATCCCTCCAATAAAATAGCCATGGTGCAAAGGATGCCTTACACACTTTACTGTTTAAATTAGTTTACACAAAGCAGATGCTAAGTTCTCCTTTCATAAGACAGGGAAGTTACAAACTTTTCCAGTAGATCCTGTGCATTGCTTTGCAAAACTGCATGTCAGAAATTGATGGAAACTGAAAGACAAAGTGATGACCAGGAGAATAACCCGTACCAAAGATGTGGGGCAGAGGATGCTAAAAACAACGTATAAAAGAGGACTTGTCTTGTGCCATAGACTCCAACATACAGCAGAGACTGGCAAAGTACACACTACAATGTCTTTCTAGTGCAGAGAGGCATAGGGAACATGTGTGTCACTTTTATGATCCAACTGTTCAGTGATGAGAACAGTCTCCTCAGACACGGAGTAAGCTAGAGGTAGCTCATAGGCAGATGTGAAAGGAAAAATTGAGGGTCCAAACTGAGTTTCAAAGCTTTTAACTACATGAGATACTGTCAGCAGTCCCCAGCATTTTGTAATATCATATTATTCTCTCAGCATGTTATATTTAAAGTTACTTCTCGTGCAACAGCCTTCTGAAGAATTTTGATGAAACACTCAAACCCTGTGGCTTCTCTTGAGTCTTCTGAGTTTGAACAATTTCGTTTTGTTTTGTTTAAAAGAAAGCAGGAGCAAGTCGCTCAGACTCAGTGTCGGAATGCTGTCCCCGAAATGGCTCCGCTGAACTCATCTTTAACGATCTACTCTCAGTTACCTAACTTCAGTGCTGTTTTCCCCCTCTGAGTGCATTAATGAATCCAATAAATAAAGCATTGTATCACCCCATCCAGTATAGACATTAATTTTAGAACAAAACATTAATCAATTTAAATTTATGTACTAATGCAGACACAATCAATTTGAACTTCTTATGACAATTAACAAAGCTTTAGCTACAGCCCTAAAACACACTGACCCATCAATTACGGTTTACATCAAACTAATGCTAATGGTCCTTCCGCTCTTTCTTGGGCTGTCAGTGCCTACCTGATTGGTCAATTTCAATGCAGAAGATCAATTAATATAAATTATACATGCACGGAAAGATGGGTTAATATCATAAGTTCATTTAATTAATTGTGTTTGATTAAATGAGGTTCTTTCATTAGCCCTCTTAGCCACGAACCATATATACATCATAATCCTCTTACAAGCTCAGCCGCCCAGACACGGACCTGACATTGGGAGCATATTCAAATTACCAGCCGCAGCCATGCAAACCTCCCTGCATAATTAACAACTAAACGAGCTGCAGTCACTTAAGCTGAAAAGAAAACTGTTCACATCAACCTCTCTGATACTGTTTAAATTGAAGATGTCATGGGTAAAACAAAGGTGAACAGACAATGGTAATTAAAAATTAAAAAGGACAAGGAGGATTTGCTACTAATGGAAGCAAAGTGAAAAGAGGGCGAAGGGCTTGGTTCTTAAAAAAAAGAAGAAAATATTTATGCTGGTGTTAGGTTATTCGGCTCATGGTCTTTTAAAAGAAGGCCAGTGTGGCTATTGTATGCCTGGTTTAAAGGAGAAAGGATCGCTTACTCAGGAAGACCATCCTGACTGTAGATGAGGTTGAAGAAATGCATTCATGACAGTAGAACAGCTATCCCTGTCTGGGCTGGATTAAACATTCTGGCAAATATGCTATCAAACTTGGCACTAGCCATATTATCTTGCCAGTTCTTTGGTTAGTTGGTGTGCTCTTCTTGCTTCCTTGACCAAGTACATGCCAGAGTCCATGCAACTTAGAAAACATAGTTGGTAACTCATCAGGTGACAGATGAGCAACAGTTATGCTGTAGCAGGTTGGCTGTGGGAGAATTCAAAGCCCTGGAAGCCAGTCTAGTCTCTCTGCTGATACATTTATTGCCCATTTTCTCAAACTTGCTACCCAGGGGGAATCTTTGACTGTTCTTCCCCACCCCCACCTAAAAGAGACCATAACAATTTATACTTGACTTCAGGTGAGGCTTTTCCTTGACTCTCAATGGCGAGATCTCTTGTATGAGTCTAAAGGATAGCAAAGAGGAAATAGCCAATCTCCCCCCACATATTTCACACTACTGTTTTTAGTAGGGTGGGAAATATTTTCTCTAAATTCCAGTAAAAGCACATAAAGGTCCTGTAGCATGGATTTAAAATGCAGAATGTCTGCATATGATTAAAGAAACTGCATTCATTCAGCCCCATCCTCCAACCTAGCAATAATTCCTGGTCGGCAACCCTATCAGCCATTGGGTTGCCATAGAGTTGGAGTAAGTTGGCAGAGCCAGGTTGGGAAACTCCTGGAGATTTGAAGATGAGGGCTGGGGGGGGGGGGAGATACATTAGTGGGGCACAATGTCACAAAGTTTAACCTCCAAAGCACCCATTTTTACCAGGTAGGATTGCTAGCTTCAAGTTGGGAAATATCTTGAGATTTGGGGGGGGGGGTGGAGCCTTAAGAGAATAGTGTTTGGGGAGGGAAGGGGTATAGAGTCCACCTTTCAAAGGTCATAGAGTCCACCTTTCAAAGTGGTCATTTTTAAAAGACGAACTTATCTCTGTTGCTAGGAAATCGGTTGTAATACCAGAATATCTCCAGCCACCACCTGGAGGTTGGCAACCCTGTATCTTGGGAACCTGATCTCTGTACTTTGGAGGTGAGCTGTAATCTTGGGGAATCCCCAGGTCCCACCTGGAAGCTGGCATTCCTAATACCTGGGCAAGTATATCCATGTGCATGTAGGTGCACTATAAAAGTGATTCTCCCCTGCAGCCCTGTATTGATGCTGAGGCCCTTTCCGCACGGGCCATTTACAGTGGCCCAGGGACAGCAAAAATGCCATCCCTGGGGAGCTGTTCGCACAGGCAGCGCTGTTGCAATGCAGCAGCGCCATCCTGTGCGGCCCCGAGCGGCGTGAAGGCGCCACTTTCCACCTCCCTTCCCGAGGGAGGCTTTTGGAAAGCGCCGCCTTCCCGTCAGCACGGTGCGAACCGCACCATGCCGAAGGCACCGCTTTCCCATCCCCCCCACTCACCTTGTCCTCCAGCATCAGTCTGGAGAGCTGCTGAGACCCACCCACGCTGCCTTCTGACCCCTGGAGGTCGGAGGGCAGCCGGGAGGTGCGGCCCTCCAGACCCGCGATTTACTGGACGGACAAGGTGAGAGAAGCAGGCGAGGCGTGACTTAAAGTGGAGCTGCCTCTTCTGTGCTGGCCTCTGGGGGGCTATTCGCACGCTCCCGTGCGAACGGCTCCCTCCCCTTTCTGCTGGTGGAGAGGCGCCCTTTCCGCTGTGCGGAAAGGGTCTGAGCTTCTCTGCTATCTTATGGAAGGATTAAGCCTAATTCAAGACTATAGTAATGTGGAATCAGCAATGAAACACTATGAATGGGAACTAAAGTTCAAGACTGACCGTTTGCTGTAGCTATTTGAAAAAAAACTACGCAATCTTTTCTGACATGAGCTACAAAAATTGTGCGCGACTGATGGGAATATTCATTCATGGACCTGCTTTTGTAGACAGTTGGCAACTTCATTTGGTGAGGCTAGGATGTTAATAGTGGCACACTGCAGTGAGGATACAGTGACCATGGCTGTTGTGAACACTGGCTCCCAATTTGTTTCTAGGCCCAGTTCAAAGTTCTGGCAATCCTTAACTTGAGCCCAAAGTACATGAAAGACTACCACCACCCACACAAGCAGAACACCTTGTGGCCTTACTCCAGGTTTGGTGAGTGGGCAAGAACAGGACAAATGAAGTTAAATGTAGGCAAGGGATACATACTGAGCAATAAAGTACTAACTTTAAAAAACGCTTATGGAGTTTAAATTGACAAGGAAAGAGATCTTGTATGTGTAGTGAACATAGGCTTCCCATTCTCCATCTTGGAGAGGAAAGAGGAAGAGATGAATAAATTCAGCTTGTACAAAGGGCAGTTCTTCACTCAACAAATAATCCATTTATGAAATTCACTGTCAGCATGTGAAACAATGGCTACCAGCAAAAGTGGTGTTAAAAGGCGATTAGGCAGATCGATAGAGAACAGGCCCATCAACAACCACAAGTCAAAACTACAAGCCATGTTAACAAAATAAGACCTCCACATCTAGAGGCAGTCGATAAATTTTACCTCCCATGTGTGATCTTGGAGGGGATGGTGCAGGCAACATCAGCATCCATAGCACTGAGAGGTCCAGTGGCAACACTCAGGACTGTCCATACCATGGACGCTAAGCTCCCACTAGGTGCCCATGAGTTATAATATCCATGAGAACAAGTAGAGGCAGTCTGGAGTGCCGCACAGTGATGGGTAAAGCAATCTCACAACTAGCATTGCACCCCAACAATAGACATTCTTGACAGCAGTGGCCCCCCTGACCACAGGTGTATCACAGATCTTACCTCTTCTGAAGCATTCCCAGACCCTTCTCCCTAGCCATCAGCTGAAGCACAATCAGAATGAAGAAACTGAGTCATCCCTTTATCCTGGGGACTTTGCCAACAAGGAAACTGCTTGCTTGTTCCATCTTAGCCCCTCCAGAATGGGTTGTGGGCATCTGAGACCATCTCTTCCTAGTGGCTAGACAGCATCCTTGGGCACTTTTCCAACTAGGCCGTATCCTCTTTCAGGACCCCTGGCTTGCTGCACAGCATCTAGGAGTGAATTTGGGGGGTAGGGGGAATGATCTACAGGATCCGTTCCAAGAAAACCACTTGGTTAATGAGTCCGGCTCCATCATCCATGATGGGCTTCAGTCATCAGTGTGCTACATCTAGCAGCAGATATGAGTTAATCTTGTAGGTCACAGACTTATTTGTATCCATACCCCTTTCACATCTATTGCTAGGTTGGAGGATGGGGCTGAATGAATGCAGTTTCTTTAATCATATCTGTATACCTATATACATTTGCAAATAAATAGTTCTTTTAAAATTCTGGATTTATTCTATTTCCCCCATATTCTCTTGCCAAAAGAACAATGACTCCGAAAGAATCTGTTCCGGAATTTACACTCACTTTGGGAAAAGGGAACAGGGAAGGGCAAACCAATAATAAATACTGTCACACTTTAGATCAGATGGGATTCATTAACACTGACACCCTTAGGTGCTGTAAATTAGGTAACAAAATGAACAACCCCATTGCATTCTGTGTATTGGTTCTTTTATTTTTGTCTTTTTGCATAAACAATGCAAAACTGAATTCTGCTGGGCCACTCTTCCTTCCAGTGATAATAACAGCAATAATAATTATTATACTTTGTCATAAAATATAACCCCTCAGAAGGATCTGCCATTGTAAAGTGGAAGAGAGGAACAGCTGGAAAGAAGGTATTACAATTGTGATTACCTATGATTTACCTGAGTATGTACCTCATTGCCAGGTGCACACAGGTCCTTTATCTTTTATTACCTTATTTTATTACCTTCTGTAACTATATGAGAAAAGCATGAAGATTCACTAGGAAAGATTTCTAGTGCCATTTGGATATAAAGCAACAAATCTAAAATGTAAAAAAAATGCAGTTGAAATTTTATTTGGGGTCTTTGAGTCAGATAATTAAAATAAATATTCCTGAATATTAGTTATAGCACTTAAATAACATTCCCACTCTATGTATACCTTTGCTACTATAAAACTTATAGAAAAGTAGAATAGCATTGCAAAGAAAAAATGGCAAGGGGGATGCCAGTTATAAGAGACAAGAATACGGACAATTTTCTGAAAGACTGGAAATACTTTGTGGACTACTTATTGAAAACATATACAGAAAAACAATGGCAGGATTCAAGACTAAAATTAAAACAGCATATTGGATTAAGACAACCTTATAAGAAGGAGTAAAAATGAAAAAAATGTAGACATTAATTATAAGCACAGAGTTAAATTTAGGTTTGGATCCTTAGTGAGGTAGCTGGAATATATGTGTAGGTGTTTGTGTAGGTGTGTTTTTCTTTTCATTTAGTATTATTATTATAAAGGGGAGGGGGACTAGATCAGGATCTTTTCTTTATGTTTCTATGTATGTGCTAGTTAGATGTGTAAAATAAATAAAAAATTCTCATTAAAAATAAAAAATGTGATAAACTAGATAATTTAAAAGAAAGAATCAACTTCATGTAATATTTGACAAATGGTACCATGTCCAAATATGATTCATTGATGCCTGCAAATCAGGGAGATCAAGGAGCCCAAAATGGTCCTTAAGCCAATGAACAACTTTCTGGACCCTCACGGTCATCTTTGACTTAGCGCACAAACAAAATCTGATTTGAAAATTGTGACAGAATGCTTCGTAGTAGGCTACTGGGGCTGATACAGCTTACTGCTAGACCTTTGCCCAAACATTTTGGGAACCCTAATATATACATTAATTCAACATATATATTTACTATTCAATTTATATTTACACTTCAGTTCTCTGAACCTCTAATACTTTCCACTTCCTAACAACTAAAACAGTTCAATTGTTTCCCTTTGTAAGGCCCTTTCCGCATGGGCCTCATGAGTGGGGGTGCACTGGAATACTTGCAGCTGGTGCACCCCCAGGGCCGTTCGCACATTGTCCTGCAAATGGCCCTGGTGCCCCAGCCTTCATGTGGGGCCCACCACTTTTTCCCCTCCTTGCCTCCATCACTTCAGCCGTCACTCTGGCCAGGGGGTGTGTCCCCTGCCCTACTCATGTAGCTGCTTATAGAAGCAGGGAAAAAAGGTAGGCAGCTGTTTTGGGGGAGCTCTTGCAGCGGTTGTGATAGCGCTGGCGTGCTCTATAACCTTTGACGCAGCACAGCCTGTGGAGCCATTCATGCGAATGGCCCCAGGGCTTGCATCGGCATCAATCATGCTGATGCAAGCCCACAAGCCTGGCTGTGTGGAAACAGCCAATGTTTTATCCTTCAAAGTCAATTTCAGTAAACAGGCTTAGAAGAGTATTGCTCAGCTACGACTGGACTATTTGTTGTGCTATAGCTGGTCATACTTTTAGGAGTAAAGGTCTTATACAGTTTGCTGGCTGTTTTTAAATTGACTGATGTTTATGTATTATTTTTAAATGACTTTATTTTTGTTATCTGCCTTGGGTCCCATGTGTTTGAAAGAAAAGCAGGTCTATAAACAATTTTCAATAATTAAACTTTATTCTCTTACTATAGAAAAAGGGGACTTGTAATGAATTTTATATAGGATTGGATTACAAGCTACAAACTTTAAAATCTTTTCCCCGGAATAGTTTAAGAGATCTTGCTGTGACTCCAGAAATATATCTGAAATTAATTTTGTGGATTAAAGTTGGTGGCATTTGTGGGAATTATATGTTGACAATCACAGAGACAGAATAAAACAGAAGACCTTGCTTTGTGGGACATTAGAGAGCAAAGAACTTATCAGGCTTCACAGAGGGAGAAGTGCATGCAGCTTGCAACTAGCAGAATGGCTGTAAATAAAACAGTCAAATATTATGAGTCAGGTCCTAATTTTAACAAATCAAGCAACACATGAACAGATGCTTAATTTATTTAATGATATCCCATGTCTTGTTACACTGTGATACACATATTTTGTTTCAAAGGCTGGGCTTTTTGAAATTCATTTACAGAGGCTTAACTAATCTGCTTTCTTTACTAATGCATACATAATATGCCTAAGTATTGCTAATTCAGCATCAAAAAATAAATTACACTTTTAAGCCAATTGACCTCTATTTTGAAATGTGGCTTTCAACAATCATCATGAGCGCAAATACAGATGTTGACCCCACAGTTGCCCTCATCTTTTATAATCTATAAAAAATTTCACCCAATCAAGTTAATATTAAATCAGGCTGCTATTTATTCAAAGCGGCATGTAACAAATTGCTGTCAAAATAGGCTTATTCTGGATTTGTGTCTCATTAGCAAATTGCCATATTGAGGAATATTTCAGACGAAAAGATACTGCTCCCATTTGAATGTCATTTCCAGCAACCCTCAGCAGTTGCAGTGTGGGTTGACTGGAAGTCAGAGCAGGATAAGTTAGCTCTACATCCTTCTCAAACTCTGTACATAGGAAGAAAAAGAAGAATTTGGATTTATACCCCCCTTTTCTCTCTTGAAAGGAGTCTCAAAGAGGCTAACAAACTCCTACCCTTTCTCTCCCCGTAACAGACACCTTGAAGTAGGTGGGGCTGAGAGAGTTCTGAGGAACTGTGACTAGTCCAAGTTCACCCAGCAGGCCTCATGTGTAGGGATGGAGAAACAAATCCAGTTCACCAGAGAAGAGTCCTCCACTCACTTGGAGGAGTGGAAAATCAAACCCAGTTCTCCCAATTAGTCCACTGCTCTTAACCACTGCACCATGCTGGCTCCCTGAAACAGAGTTCATATAGTTTAGTGACACTGTCTTATATGATATGGAAAACACCAATGGTAGTGTAGTCGAGCCGCGAGGTCAGCGTAAGAACGAGACGAGACGCGGTGATTTCATCTGAACGGAGAGCTTCAGCAACGGGAAGCTGGTGTCAAAGTGTTCCAAGCGACTCTCCCGTATGCTGGTTCATGGTACATTTTATTACGATTCTAGCGGGCGAGTGTAGAAGGGCGGAACGGCGCCAATTCCGGGAGCGCGGGAGAGCGGGGGACTGAGAGATCATCATGTGATGCATGATCTCACCTGGCTGCTACGTGCGGAGAGGAGCATCGGCGTCTGGGCCTAATCCTCACCTGGGGGCAAGGCCATTGTCCCTTTGTCCGGAGACACCCGGTGAAGTTTGTGAAACCAGGTAGTTCATGACCTGCTGACTCATGTGAGGGGTGAGGGGTGGGGGAGCGGTGCGACCAGAAGGCCGCAGGAGCGCCGGTGTGCCGGCGCTCTACTTACGGTGCTGCTGGGTCAGCAGTGCATCCCTACAGGTAGGATGAACCATAAATGGAAATTCAAATTAATTGATCTAAGGCAAGAAATGAAATCTCCTATTGAAGTTGTTTTTTTCTCATCTATGGGTCTATGAACCCAACAATTTTGATATGACTTAGAAGTACTAGGTGGGGAGGCAACCTATTTGGAGATCCACTTTGGTCAAGAAATGGAAGCTTAAAATGAGTAGAGCCAGAATTAAGAGCAAAGTCTCAGTGGCGTCCTTGCCAACGGGGCCAGGTGGGGCATGACGCCCCAGGCAGAGCAGTGGAGGGTGTGTGGCCAGGCTGTGGAGGGGGCATGCAGGGTGTTCCTGGGGCATTCTGGGGTGGGGGTAGACTGTGCCACAGCAGGGGTGCAGGGTGCACGTGCACCCCAGGCACAGTTTCCCCTTGCTCCACCTCTGCAAAGGCTTCTTAAGAATTCCAAATACACAACATATTCTGCTAATGTCACAGGATCACAGGATGCTATTTAGGCTCTAGGCATCATTCAAGGTGATGTAGATTAGTTATGCAGTCCTTTATGTCACCTTCCAATTTTCCCAAGCAAAAGTTTGTTTTCTATCTTATCAGAATGCAGACAAACTGGAAAAAAGGCAGCCTGGGTGTTTTCATTTCCAGAAAAGAGAGATAATATGGGCCTTCTGCCATCTTGGGGTTTATCGTTCCTCCCTCCTGAAAGAGGATTTAAGAATGGAGCTTCCGGACACCACTTCTGCTTATGGTAACTTGTTATTACGTTTAGTTTTATCTGTATCGCTGCTTTTAATGGTTTTAGTTGTTTTATTCTATATATACTGGTCTGCTGTACACCGCCCAGAGCCCTTCGGGGATGGGGCGGTATAGAGAATCGAAAGAATGAATGAATAAATAAATAAATAAATAAATAAATAAATAAATAAATAAATAAATATTGGATACTCCCTTCTCCATCTCTGATTGTCTGTTTTGTTGATTTATTTTTATACACACAAGCATTGTACATTTGTATGTTTTATTGGGGAGACCCAGCTGGGGAGCATATGGCACATGAAAAATTCCAATGCTGTCCCTCTGCAAAGCAGGATTGCTAACTCTCTGTTGGGAAATTCCTGTGCTGGAATGCCCCCTCCACACCTTCTCTATGCCCTGGCCAAGCCCCTGCCCCGTGGGTGCTATGCCACTGAACTCAGGTTTTTCCTCTTAGCAGAGATGGGTGTGTTCAAACAATATTCATTTGTTAGAAAGGAGATACAGGAACAGCAGCAGCTAGTTTCAGGACAAGGGATCTCATGCAGTTTACAATTCTAACAAACCCTACTAACCTGCAGGGACTCTACTGCATGAGCTTAAACCAAGACACACAAATACAAATGAGTGAACAGATGGGTGAATATACACCACAAACAGAGCAGGGGAATAAATTAGTACCACATATACATTCTGTAAAATTTGCTTCAACAAGTTTACAATAGTATTGGCTTAACTGCAGGCCATCTAGTAATAGAGAACTTTAAAGAATATAATTTACAGGCCAAGAAAGAGGACACAACTGAAGAAACAGGGGAAAAAATGAAGTAGTTAACAAGATCTGAACAGATAAACTACAGCATCTCCTTCAGGTAGGATGGACTAAATACACTCTTATTAGTATATAAATGATTAGTCAAACCACTGGATTGCTGTTGCATCTCTGATGTGGGAAACATAGACAAGGCAGTGAACTGGGAACTGATTTAATTGGCTCAGGCCTAATGCGTTTATTCAACCTTGCTAGTGCTATCACTAACCCAGCAGCTGCTGAGTTAACACAACCCAGGCCAACCAAACAGGAAAGAAAAAGCAGAAGTAGCAGCCATGTCTAAGGAGAAGATACAATGGTTGGTGTGAGCATATACATCTGTCAGAGAAAAAGAGAAGTTCCTGGTTTATTCATGACTGGCCTACAGAAGGTGCATCCTTTGGAGGTAATGGTGGTATATATTAATAAGTATATGAAATGAGATGAGAAAGTGTTCTTGTGTGTTGTGGGAGGGTTGCAGCTAGTTAAGGAATTAATAATTTCAAATAGATTCTGGAAAATATCTACTCATTTTACAAGTGGGAATACCAAGATTAATCCCAAGGGAAACCAATGGATCCATGGAATCCTTTTTTTAAAAAAATGAATCAATTTTCAAAATGTTTGACAAACAATATAAGCAAGAGAAAAAAATTCTTCACATGAAGTTTGCTGTCCTATATCATCCCACTATTACAATTCATATTAATTAACATTTTGATATATTCACAAAACAGAGAAAATGATTTCCTAAGGATGGTAACAAGATAGGGGTGCCATCTCCAGGTGGTAGCTGGAGATCTCCTGCTATTACAACTGAAAACGGCCACTTTGGAAAGTGGACCCAATGTCATTAAACCCTATTAAAGTCCTTCACCTCTGCAAAGTCATCTCTTCCTAGGCTCCACCCCAAAAATCTCCAAATATCTCCAGAGCTGGCAAAAGTATTTCCAGACAACAGTGAAAGCAGAGATAATTAGCACATGTGATCTAGTCCAGCATATCTGAAAGAGTGCCTCTCACTATAGGATATTGGTTGAAGCTGGAAAAAGTGGACTGCTGTTCTATGCAGCCTTCTTGGAGGTGAAATATATGACAGTATGGAGCAAAGGCTTCCTAGGATGGAGGAAGACAGTATGGAGCAAAGGCTTCCATTCCCAGTATGGAGCAAAGGCTTCCTTTACCATAGGCAAAGATCCACTGGTATGCTGCAGTGCCTTTCAGCTACCACATTGTGAACATGCACCATCAATCGTGGCTGATGTCCTCCACTTTTTATTTTTTTTTACTTTTTGTGCTTTTGGAAACAGCTCTGGGCCTGTCCAGGTTGCACTTAGCAAGAGTCGACGAGCAATGAACAGATTATATATTTTGTTTTTTTTTTAAATAATTAGTTTATTCACATAATATTGCTACGTACTTGAATGTGAAGCAGTATTTTTGATGTCATGATGTGTCACATCTTTTGTGTTAATCACAAAATAAAACAAACAATTATAGCCTTAACTCTCTAAGTTTATAGAATCTTATCTAAATCTTGAGCTTATTGAATTAGATTTGTTGCTGCACAGCTACAACTTCTCCATTGAATAACTATATTTGCTCATTTTTAAAAAGAAAATACTACAGCCATTACATTTGTAATGAAGAAGAAAGATAAATATTGTGTTTTCACTAAACAGACATAGGAAACTGTTGATGTTTTCTAAAGCCATATGGTGTAGAATAACTAAAGGGCTCATAAATATATGGTTAGTTATGGAGAAAAGTAATTGTTTAATATTTTTTCTTATCCTCGGGTTATCCATGTCAGCCTTAAAAAATTATTTGCTTTCAAGTTGTTAGCATTGAGACTTGCTCTCTGCAGTAAACTGACATGATTCTAAACTGGTAAGCAAAATTTTCTGGTTGGTCGAAAAATCCCGGAATTCTACTAAGAAGGTAGAAAAGCAATTAAAAATATTAGAAGCTGCCATCATGCCCTTTTGTTTTTAGATAATATAATGTTAAGCTAAAGCATCTGGCCTTTTCAGTTTACAAAAAAAAGAGGACTAAGGGAGTAAGGATGTGATAACTACCCAGGGATGGACAAATTTGTTAGAAATTTTTCCTCCTTCCATAATACTAGCACTTGGGGGCTCTCAATGAAATTGATGGGCAGTAGATATAGGACAGACAAAAAGCACTTCTTTACTCAATGGGTAATTAAATTGTGTCATTCACTGGCAGTAGACATGTCACACACATAGAGGACAGAGTTGCCAAATCTTCCCACAACCACTGGGAAATTTCTGGGACCAGGCCTAGGGAGGTTCATTCCTGACCCAGAAGTCATATCTCTTCCAGATGGCCCTCTAGGGATTAACTCAAAATCCTTATAACAAAACCATAATTGTGGGATTCATAGAGTGTAACACAAATGTAACATCTCTTATGGATCAGATGCCATTCCCTACTCTTTTTCTTCCATGCAAATATCAGCCATGGCAGGAATGCAAATGTACCAGTGGGAAATTGCCTGCTGGAAGTGAGCACATCATAAGCCTAGTAGAGGGCTTTAGAAGGTGATTAGATGCATAAAAGATAAGTCAATTAGCACCTAATAGCAATGATGACTAAAGGGAACTTCCACAATCAGAAGCAATAAACTTAATATAATGGGGAAATGTTGGCCTGTATCTTCTGTTTTTGGTCCTCAACGGCAACTGGTTGGCCTTTGTGTGAAAATACTGGACTAGATGCACCACTGGTCTGATCCAACAGGACTCATGTTATTGTCTTATGTTCTTATGCAAAAAAAAGGCTGCTTCCATATTGAGGAAAATGTTTTCACTCTTGGGCTCTACCTTGTCAGCTAATGTTGCCACATAGGACCGTTGAGGACAAAGGGCTGCCCAGGACAAAGACTCCAAGGTAATAGGTAGTTTTTAGGTGGCTATAGCTTCAAAGCTTAATGATCTTGTCTTAGAATAAGACCAGCTAAGGCATGTATAGAATAATGGGACAGGGAACAGCATTGCAGCATCTTTCTTGTGCACCCCTTGGTTAATTTGTTGCTGTGCCATTACAATATGTAGAACACACTATTCAAAACAGGTGCTAGGGAAGGGAGGTGGTTAGTTGGTAGATTAATAATCCCTTGAGAATGCACAAGTGTAGTAAACTGTCCCTGTGGTAACCATTTACTGTGTAGCAGGAGGCAAGGGTACTAGGCAGAGCCTTAATTGTCTGGATGAAAGGCAGTGCTGGCTCTCTTGGTGGGTAATTCTGAAATTGATTAGCTGGTGGCAGTGTACTTATGCAGAAATGTGAAATAACCCTTCTAAGAGTTGAGTAAGCCAGAAGAGTGGCCCATTGCCAGGTGGAGATTTGGAACAACCATTGGTGTGTAGATACTTCAGAGGACTGAAATGGAGCAGGGCATGGGCTCAGTAGGGCTCTTCCATAATACCAAGGAATGTTTTTGACCAAACATTAATAGTGGAAGGGCTGAAGGAGTATGGATAATAAATTTGCTTTGTGTATGTGTGGAATATCTGGAATAAGCCACAGAGAAAGAATGTAGTGCAGTAGAGTTGACATGACTACTTGAGAAGTTTTCAGAAAGTATGAACTCATTAGTATTGTTGACTCTAATGAATCTCCTTCCCTAGTGAGAAAGGATCTTTGTATATTATTACATTACATTTATACCCCTCCTTTTTTTGGAAGCTTCAAGGCGTCTTACCATAAAAACTGTGTCAGCAAGTAATAGAGAAGTCACATATCTATTAAATGCAAAGAATTTGTGATTATTTGTTTACTTTTGGCACATGGCTTTTCCAAAGGCAATATGAAGTACAGTTTGCTTGGATGATGCTTCAATCATAAATGAAGCAAAGGCATCACAAGGCATGCAAGATAAAGTATAATCCTCAAAAGATTGGAAAGTCTCAAAGAGCAAATTGGCTTACATGTGAGATTAGAACCATTAATATCTACTTCAAAATAGGACAGCTCATCCAGAGGGAAATCCTAATGTTAAATAAAGGCCTCTTCTATGTTAAGGGGTAGAAAAGAAAATCTTAATATCAGCATCAGCTCTGGTTAGTGGACCTACTATTCATAGGCTTACTGTACAACACAAGGTGATGCCCTGCTTAAAAAGTTTTCTCAGCAGTGTAGTTGACGTTAAAATGCCAAGCACTATAAAGGTGTTATATACATTTTCTCAGATGTGCAAGAAGTGGCACACATCAATGTACCCATTAAAAAGATTAATAAACAACAGATTGTATGTGGGGGGCTGGTGGTACAGATTTCCCAGTCTTGATTCATTAGCATATGAACACATTATGGTTCCTTCATGGGGAGAGAAAGCTTTTTACTTAGAGTTTTTAGATACTTATTATATTATCTAAAAGCAAAAGGCCACATGGATTGCAAAAAAAATGGCATATTTGTTTCCTTCCCCTACTCTACTCCTCCAAACCAAGCAGAGATCAACTGAAGGACATTAAACAAATGCACTATAAGTTATAGTTTGTTATAGTGTATTTAAGGTGTACATAGTGCCCTCTATTTCATGATAAAAATGAAAAAATAAAGTGTTGGCACATAATACAGCTGACATCACAGCGATAGAGGACAAGAAAGTGACACCCATCTACATAGCAGTACCCGGTGACAGCAGGATCATTGAAAAAGAACATAAGAAGGTCAATAAATATCACAATTTGAAAATCAAGCTTTAGCATCTATGGCACATACCAGCTGAGGTTGTCCCAGTGGTAATCGGCACCCTGGGCGCCATTCCAAAGACACTAGGGCAGCACTTGAAACATCTTCAAATTGACAAAATTAACATATGTCAGATTCAGAAGGCAACCCTGCTGGAATCTGTGCGAATACTATATCGATACATTATAACTTCCTAGGCCTCTGGGTGAGGCTCGAATTGTGATGAAGGCCAACAACCAGCTAAAGAACTGGCAGCTATGAAATCAACCAATAATAATCCCCTCATGGGCACCCCCTTGTCATGGGAAAGGGGCTTGCATGCTTCAATGACATTGAGCGCTATGCTGGAGGTATACTACCAGAGGGGGCTCCCAAGCCAGACAGGTCTCAACTGAGAAACCAGACTAATATCAACCTATACAATATGGTGATACAAACGAAAAATTATTCAATACTGCATCGGTCGTCACGTGGGTTAACAAGGGCTGCGTTGCATGCTGGGGTCCCTGGGCATGTGTCAACAAGTGGGCTACAAGTAGATCAACCATCCAAAAAAAGAAGTATAATGTGCAAGAAAATCATGCCATCATGACTTGTTACTACAACTCAGAGACAGAAAAAAGAGGATACTTGAAGCGGATGTACGAATGTGGAACAACACTACTCAGATTCAAATTTCACTGAGCAGATCAAAGGTGATTCATCATATGGAATAAAGTGTTTACAGAGATGAAACTGGAAGAAATCCAGAAAAATTGCGAAAAAAATTCAACTGTAACACCAGAAGAAAGAACAGCACATACTCCAGAAACAGCAGGAGAGATAATAGTAGAACTACTATATGAAAACGCCAGTATAGGAGGAAAAATAATAGTACAACCACCAGAGGAAGTCCCCATGGAAAAAACTGATAGACTAACAGAAAGACAAAAAGAACTAAGGGAGAAGGATCCATTTTTTCAAGCAGGTTTTTGCTCCACTGCTGCACCACAAAGCATGGGATTTGTGATTGTTGTGTTCAGACATGTGGCTAACGGCTGAGGTTGTGATGTTCTGGTGATTTTGGAATGACAGTGCAAAAATCATGAGGATCCGTTTTTTTCAAGCAGGTTTTTGCACCACTGCAGCACCACAGAGCATGGGATGCATGATTGTTTTGATGCTGCCTGTAGACTAAGACATGTTCTATAGTTTCATGGTGGTTTCATTTCGTTCCATATGAATTGAATGATTGTAAAATCATATGAATTCATGATGATCCATTTAAAATCATCTGGGTCCGGCTTTTACTCAGATTTGTGAGTTGGGACATATTCCATAATGTGATGATGACTTTGAGATGACCTGGTGCAAAAAAACCTTTGGCTCATTCCGCACATGCAGAATAATGCACTTTCAAACTGCTTTCAGTGCTCTTTGAAGTTGTGTGGAATGGCAAAATCCACTTGCAAACAGTTGTGAAAGTGGTTTGAAAACGCATTATTTTGCGTGTGCAGAAGGGGCCTTTGTTTGGCCATGGAGGGGGAGGGCAGCCGCCCTCAAGGGGGGAGGGGGCAGAAAACTCCGATTTTGCCCCGGGCTCCTTTTTCCCTAGCTAAGCCTGTGCCTCTATGTTTCAATTAGAATTCAAAATGAGGCTGGGAAACGGGCTTCCTTAAGATGGCGCTTGAACCTGGCACTCCCCAAGATGGTATTTGAACCTGAGCTCTATGGATATATCCATATTCATGTAGCACTTTGAATTCAGCACTATATTTACAGGCGTGGTTAGAAAACTGGCCTCTATCGTTTGGTGCAGTGTCATCCATATGCAGACTCTTCCTCCAAATAAATTGGATTACCTTCACTATTCTGTTTACATATACAGTATTTAAAAGCTTTTACTTTTCAGCTGCTTTCCTGGAATAAGAATATTAAGCTCATTAGAGTTCAAAACAGCTATTTAGAAATCACTCAAGTATTGAGATTCCTTTTCCCCCTTCAAATCACAGTCTTTTGATATATTTAAAAGAAAACCAACCTAGCACTATTTCTCCCAATCCTAAAAGAACTGGTGTGTTATATAGAATTCACTGGAGCGTGCCTTTCTTTCAAGCTTTGTAAGTAATCACTGTGCAGCACTTTTTGTATTAAAACTCTGGACTTTTAACCTATAAAAAGATGTGAAAGCTCATTTTAGTGAAGATCAGATTCCCTGGATTGTTTTGGAACAGCCATTTGTGAACTCAAAAATGAGGAAAGGGAAAATTTCCCTCTGACCAAAACTATGAAATGAAACAAATCTGACAGGAAGAGAAAAGAAAAACTTCACATAACAATATTTTGAAAGAGTAGTTTAAAGGTTTTTGAAAAAGTGGTTGTACTTTGTTTTATATGACCCTTGTCACAAAACTATATTAGTGTACTACAGATTTATTTTTTTCCTAAATGTGTTTTTGGTGATATTGTGCTACAGAGAGCCAATGCAAACACAGTCAGTGTCTTCTAATCCCATTGACTTTAGTGGATATAGAAGGGTGTAAATCTGTTTAGCATTGCTTGGTCAAAATCCGTATAATTTTCAAAGCTGGTAATATAATGATTCTAATGTAAGATACAGAGTTTGGAAATAGGCAACTGGGCCCTGTTCACTATTCACCAGTTAGTCATTGGATATGAGGTGACTCCAGTGTATGAAGATTTCTGGGAAAATGTAGGACATTCAGCAGATGGAATTTAGTACTTTTATGTTCCATTGATATTTAATGGCAGAGTTAAGCATTTTGACTCAATTGTGTTCTTGGTATTTGAATACATTATCCATTAGACTTGCATATGGGAGTTCTGTTTCTTTAGTTTTTGTTATTCTAAAAGGGACTGATTTATTACTGGCCTGTTTTGATAATTTTTCTTTTATTATTGTTTTGTTTCCAGAATTTTATTTTGTTACGTTTTTCATCCAAATTGGACAAACCTCAGGAGACTGTAGCAATCTCCTAGGGAATTTATACTTTCCAGTTTCAAATAGATAAAATAAATGCCCTTCCCTTCTTGAGGCAATGAAGTGTGCTCATGTTTAATGTTAAATTCTGTAGGAAAATTGATAGGAGAGGTTTCAAACACACAATCTAATGGAAACTTAGGAAAATCCTATAAGTTTCACAAAGAATTGACCCCTACTGTGTTGGAAGAAATTGAATATTTATATACTAGCCCCAAACTCCATTTTAATATTAGGCTCATTCCGCACACGCAAAATAATGCACTTTCAAGCTGCTTTCACAACTGTTTTTGCCATTCCGCACAGCTTCAAAGAGCCCTGAAAGCAGCTTGAAACTGCATTATTCTGCGTGTGCGGAATGAGCCTCTAATAAAAATGGGGTCTAGAAAGTGGGGGGGGGGAGAGGGCTAGATGAGGATCTGCAGCCCCACTCTTCTGCCCCCCAGGAGTCTGCTCCCACACCAGCATCTCCCCCCAGGAGTCTGCTCCCACACCAGCATCTCCCCCCAGGAGTCTGCTCCCACACCAGATTTACCCGAGGGCACCACTCTCCATTGCCCAGGTAGGCCCCGCATTTTGTTCTGGTTGGAGGGAGGTTGGTGGGGAAATGGGGAGGAAGGTGCCAGGGCTGGCGAAAGAGCAGCAGGTCTGGCTTGGGGTGGAGTTGGGAGAAGAGGGGGAAGTGAGAGGGCTGTTGCTTGGCTGTTTGGGAGGGTGATGAGGAGGGTGTCAGGGCCAGGGAGAGAATGGTGGGCCTAGTTTGGTGCATGGCTCAGGGTTTTTTAAAGAAATATGCACAGCAAGTCAAATGTTTTGGAAGCGTTTCAACAAAAGAATTACTAAAATAGAGGATGTATTTAAAACATTTTGAGGCTGGAAATAAAATGTTTTGAGAGAAAAACTGTGTGGAATCCCTCAGAGGAAACATTTTATTTCCTACCGCAAAATGTTTTATTTTGGTTGGGTGGAAAGGGCCAATGATGCTCCTTTCTCATAGGCACTGGGAAGTAAACTTTGTCTTACCCACAGGCAGTCTTCTAACAATTTATTACCTTCAGTCATAGCTTTCCAAACATGGATTCTGGAACCAGACCCTGCAACAAACCAAGATGCCAACTCTGTATCTACCCTGACAACACAATAACTGGACCTAACAATACCAGGCATACCATCTCATGTTCATTCACTTGTTCATCTTATGTTATATACGCCATCAAATGCCTGCAATATTAGTCTACTCTTTACATCAGATAAACAATCCTTATTTGCAAAAAAAAGGATATAAATCTGACACTAAAAATCAAAATACTTAAAAAAAACAGTAGGTGAATTTTGTAGGTTAGGGGTCTGCAACCTGTGGCCATCCAGATGTTAATGGACTCCAAATCCCATCAGCCCCTGCCAGCATGGCCAATTGGCCATTTTCTCTCCCACCAATTGGCCATTTTCTAGGTTATGGGTCTGCAACCTGCGGCTCTCCAGATGTTCACGGACTACAAATCCCATCCCCCCTGCCAGCATGTTGTTCCATTGCTGACCTAAAAGTGAGTGCTGACCTCAAACAAAGAAATTTCAAGGGGAAATTACAGTTTAAGATTGCTGAACTTGAATTAATTCACCAGTTTAGAACAGTGGTTCCCCCAAGGCTGAAGAGGGGCATTGGATTTTTAGCTCACTGCAGATGCTAATCTTCTACCCCCAAACATGTTCCCTCTGCTAATTATAATATGCATTGTACCTTTGCATCTTTTACAAGCCTTCTTTACAGCATCCCACCCATCTTCTGCCTGGGACAAAAGCACTCCAAGATCACTAATGTGTTACTGGACTTGAATCTAATGGTTTTATTGTAGACAAACATGACTAACCTCTTGAAGCTATCTCCTCTAAACATCTTTTTAAAAAAACTTTATCATACTGAGTAACTCTTTACCACAAGTAACACCGACAGCATCATGCAGCTCCATATCTTAGCAGACAGTAACACAAAGAAGAGGCAGACTGACAAGCAAGGGCACTTGGTATCCAAAGGAAGCCAAAATATCTGGGCAGGCAAACAACAACTGGAGAACACTGAAGTAGGTTTGGTTGAACAATGGATAAGGTTTGGAGAGCAACAGGCAAGTAGAGAGGTGCAGAATTCAAAGGGAAATTTGGAACAGCAGGGTAGGCATTAGTAAGAGAGCAGGAGAGCAGAAGGCAAAGTCCTATGCCAGATCCAGGTAGATTCAGCCTGTTTGGACCAGTTCAGCCAAACTGGTTGTTAAATGGTGAATCCTACCACTTCATCCAACACTGTGAATACCACCACAAGAAGCCTGGTTGCCCCTCCAGGCTACTTGTTCAGCCAGCTTCCACTGGCTAAATGAGCAGGATGACGGGGCCACTGCATGCTGCCCTTCGACACCACCACACCTCGCCAGGCTGCTCGTTCAGCTGGTGGACCCTCTGTCAGCTGAACAAGCAGTGTGATAGGGCTGCTGCAGCGTGGCTGTGCCCCACCACTCCAGGCTGCTTGTTCAGCTGGTGGAGCAGCCTGGCGGGGCTGCCACAGGTTGGCCCTCAGCCCCACTAGGTCCAGGCTGCCAGGCTGCCCGGGACCACCACTGCCTCAGGTAAGTGGGGGGGGGGCACGCCCAGAGCAGGTGTTGCCCCAGGCGCCATTTTCCCTCCCTATGGCATGAAGTGTTCAGCTGTCTCTCATTCCCCCAAATCCAGGAACTGTTTGTTAAATTATTTGAATTGCACCACTGGCCATATCCTTCAGAAATTGAATAGTTCATGTATCCATAATGAATGTAGCATGTACTCATTCAAGGAAACCCAGAGTCTCTCTCTCCCCACATTAGAAAAATGTTGCCATGTAAAAGTGAAACCAATAGAGTCAGAGAAATACAAAACTGCAGTAACCAATGAAAGAGAAGAAAAAGAAAATAAATTTTAATTATGATCCGGTTAGATGGGGAAATTGTTTCATTTTTGTATTTATTATAATTATGAAATCCCAATATTTGTAATTATTGTAATTAAGAACAAAAGAAATGCACTATTATCAATGTTGCTTGCCTCCCTGGAAACTAATGTTTCAGGTATTCATAAACCTTTGGATCTCTAGAAGAAATAAGTGAATATATTTTGGGACAGGATACTGCATGGTCTATAAGGATTCCTACGGTTCCTACCTCATAGCCTCAGTTTGCATTCCCACAGTTACCTGCCATTCTTAAGCAGTCACCACCTTCTCTGTTAATTGAAGTCAGTGGACTTATGATGGTGTAGTTCTGTTTAGGATTGTAATTTTATATGATCAGCTTCTTGTGTTGCTATACTTCTCCTTAACTAATAAAAATACAAGTCCTAAACCTACAGTTCCAATATGCTGATGACACCCAGCTCATTCTTATGATGGAGGGCTGACTGGCCTCTGCCCTTGAGGCTCTCTAGCACAGTTTGGAGGCCTTGGCAGGTTGGTTGAGAGTGAGCAGACTGAAGTTAAATCCAGTGAAGATGGAGATTCTCTGATTCAGTCGAGGGGAGAGTCCTTTGGATTTCCAGTGCAGTTATCCATCTATTTGCATCAATTAGAAGTCTAGGTGTGACTCTGGACTCCAGCTTATTGCTGGAAGACCAGGTCAACCAGACAGCCCGGGCTGCATTTTTCCATCTGTGATAAGGGCGGCAGATAGCTCCATATCTCTCCAGACCTGACTTAGCCACAGTAATCCATGCAATGGTCACTTCAAGAATAGACTACTGTAACTCACTCTATGCTGGCCTACCTTTTTTGTTGATCCAGAAATTAAAGCTTGTTTAGAATGCTGCCGTGAGGCTACTTACTGGGGCAGCCAGTCAAGAACATATAACACCAGTTCTTAAGAACTACACTGGCTACTGGACGAGTTCCTGGTTATTTTCAAAGTACTGGCGTTAACCTTTAAGGTCATAAGCGGTATTGGATCTGCATATCTTCGGGACCACATCTCCCCATATTGCCCTACAAGGTGCCTCTGCTCATCAGAGGGAAACCTTCTATCAATCCCTGGCCTGAGAGTCATCCAGCTGGCTTCGACAAGAGCCAGGGCTTTTATGGTCCTGGCTACGGCCTGGTGGAACAGGCTTCCAAGCAATGTTATGGCCCTGCGGGAATTGTGGCAGCTCTGTCGGGCCTGCAAGATGTGGCTGTTCCACCAGGCCTTTCCATCTAGCCAGCCAGATTGAGTTTTGTAGATCATCTTTTTCATCCTGTGCGAGAGGGGAAGTAGATGGAAAGCTGTATGTATTTATTGCCATCTGTTTTAACTTATTAGTCTGGGTGCTTATATTTTATCTATTTTAATTGGTTTTATAGTGAGATGTTGATTGTCAGTGACATAGGGAGACAAACCGACTTACAGAAGAGCCCTAAATTCCTTGCACGGGAACATTTAAGATGGCAAGTTAGTACAGCACCATATCTGTTCTTTTTAGAAAACAGCAACACGAGAAGAGCTTTTACATTGGCCAGATACAACTTTCTTCCCTCCTTACTGCTAGAGGGAAAATATAAGAAAGTTCCTTACGAAAAAAGGCTTTGCCCCTGCCCCCTAGGCGAAATTGACACTATTGATCATATGTTTTTTAGATGCCCCATGTACGAACAGCCCTGAAAGGAAATTCTTAGTCCTGCCCTGTCTGGCTTAACTGGCCTAAATCACAAAGATTTACTGGATTATACATAGTCGGGCAGAAACCAGAAAATCACATTCCTGTGCACTTATCTGTGAATATAAAAAGAGATATCCTGTGGCCAAATTGTCAAGGGAAGGAAAGATTAGATCAGCTCAGCTTTTAGATGACATGGCCGGAAGTCCAGCCTTTTAATCAGTCCTTATAGGCTTCCTTTTTAGCAAATATTGTATGAGCCTTTTATATTCAAATTTTTATCTCTGCTCCAATCATTGTATTTTTACTTACTGTATTGCAATTTAGGTGTAATGGGATTTCAAACATAAGTCACTGAATTTTTTTTAATACAAATTATTTAATTCCCGCGAACATTCCTCTCAGTCAGCAATATAGACTATGTACTATCTCTGACCTGTGTTTTATGGTTGCTGAATTGTGTATTTTTGTTTTGTTGTTCTGGTCATTGACCATAAATAAATTATTTGGATTTTGTTGATCGTTAGGTTTTATGTTGTGACCCTCCCTAAGCCCTGTGGGAAAAGGAAGGGATACAGATCTCATAAAACAAACAAACAAACAAACAAATAAACCTATGGACATACGGAATACAGAGTAACAATAAAGAACAGCATTCAACATTTTGCTTCATTTCCAAAAACTTCTCTTGGACATTTTTTTTATTTTATTTGCTTTTCTTCTTTCTGAAAATATTGAGATGATCCCACAACCATTCATTTATGGCCGCATTATTAATGGCCGCATTATTAATGCCAAGAAAATCCAGTTCATTTTGTGGGTAATGTTCATCCTGGGGGTAATCTCATTATTCGCATTCCAAACAATCTGCATCCATTTGAACATCATACACTCTCACCTCATTGTCAGAAGATAAGGTGCTTTATACAAATGAAATTTTTGTAACAAAAATCACTTGCCCTCTATTCTGGCTAGAAGTTCTTTAATACAATTAATTTAGTTTTTTCCATCTCAAAGGGGATTGCCATTAGATCCAGCCAGGGTGAACAAAGTATCAGGGAAGGGATGCAGGTCAAAGGGTCAGACAGGCTTCATTCTATCATTGGTCCATTCTACACAGCACAAATAAAAATCTTGAGGATATTAAAAGAAGCATTTTGGAGAGGATGTTCACACAGCCCCCCCCCCCCCCCCCAATGTCCTCAGGATATTTCATTTGTGCTCAGGACATCATATTTAAAAGTTGCTAAAATGTGGATGTTCTTGCTAGGCTTGGTCAATATTGTAGAAATTTGGTAAAATTAGGATTCGGATTTATTCGGGCATAAAATTATCTGTATCCTTGAATACAGTATCCTTGAATCCTTGAATCTGTATCCTTGAATAAGACAAATAACACATTTGGATATACCCGTCTGATTTTTTGAGGTATTTTTTGGTGTTTTTTTCCAATTGAAGGTGAAGGTGAACCTGATGCCTACAGCATTTGCCCCTTCCAAGCAAACTTTAGCAAAGTTGGCTAGTTTCTTTCAGGAGGCTCATATCAGCAGCCCTGCAGGAAATTAGGCGCCCCTACCCAGAACAACCCGCCCAGGGGCCACCTCCAAATCTCCAGTACAGAACCAGCTGGGCATAACAGCAAGCCCCATTGATGTCTATGGTGGGAAAAGTTAATTAATTTTTCCCACCATAGAACTTTCTGAAGAGCCTGGCAGATTCTGTGCTTTGCAGTGGCTCCATTGTAGCCAATGGGGGGATTTCTGAGTGTATAATTTTTGAAGATAAAGGCTGCACATTTTTGCAGATAAAGACACCAGAATTTCAAGGTGGCTCCAGGAGGCCTCCTGGTAATAGCATCCAGGGTTGGCAAACTTTGCTTTTGGTGGTGGGGGGTGGGTTAAGAAAGTTCTGAGAGAACTTGGCCAGCAGGCTTCATGTGCAGGAACGAGGGAACAAAATAAGCCTTTGGGGGGCCCATAAAATTGAACCCCCAGAAGCAACATTCACCAAGCCTGGATGCTATTATCAGGAGGGCTGTGCGAACACGAACAGGCAGTAGATGTTTTATTTTTTCCACCTTCCACCCCCTTTCTCCATTAGAGCACTTAATTTCATTTTCATAGTAGCCTTACCTTAATGCAGAATTATCCTATGAGACTACCTTGATATCAATAGCTTTCCCAATGTCCAGGTGGGGCTTGATGATCTTGTGGAATTACCATTGATCTCTAGTCTACAGAAATCGGTTTCCTTGGAAAAAATGGCTGCTTTGAATGGAGGACTACATGGCATTATGCCCTACTAAAGTCCTTCCCTTCCCCAAACTCTGCGCTTTCCATCCCAGAATTTCCAGGAATTCCCCAACCCAGAGTCTAGAATTCCTTTTCTGTGCATCTCCCTGAAACGTTGTATAAAGTCCAATCCAATGGGACAGCTGGCCATTCTCATGGAGGCTTCCTGATAGCGTGGGGAGAGTTGAAAGGCAAAAAAGCCTCCCAGCTACCAGGAAATGCCCATTGGGCTTAATGGACTTACACCCACATTTTGGGTGGCAGAAGTCCTAAGCCCAGGCCACCAGCACAACATGAGCAGTGGCCAGGAGAGAGCCTTGGCTGCCCTGCCAGCCATGCTGGCCATGGAAGTGAAAGGGCGCTGGTGCAGTGTCCTGTGCTGCATCCCATCACTGGGGAGGGTAGTGGTAGAGGCTGTAAGACTTGTTTGAACTTTATTTAGACTTTGGTTTGGGTGGCAGAAGTTAAGTTGGTGAGACGTTAAGCTTTGAAAGACTGCATCATCTTGATTGGTTTTAATTATTGTTTTACTGCATCCCAAGACTGGCAGAAAATGACAGTACCATCCTAAGCATAGTCATATCCTTCTAAATCCACTGAAGTCAATGTATGCAGTAG
>NC_059433.1:30870075-30872575 GCF_021028975.2 Sphaerodactylus townsendi
CTTATCTCTTTTCCCCATTGTTTCCTTGCCTTTCAAAATTACTTGGCATGGATATAGGCAACCAGCAGGAGATTTACAGGCAAGAGGGGTCCAGGTTGTGCTGGAAGTCAACATAACTCATAATTGATGTCACTATATACAGACAGTGCTCTTGAATTCACCTAAAACTCCATGGTTTAATCATAGAGTTTTGGATTACATTCCTACGTGATGACATTATTTCTGGGTTGCACTGAAAGTGACATTGCCAACGATGGTGATTTCCATCCCCTCCCCAGTTCACTGATTGTGGCAGAGAAAGAGAGCTTACTACACCAAGGTAAAGGCAAAAATACCAAAATGCAGAATATGTTGCATTTAATGTGAAACAAAAAACACAAGTGTGTATATATAACCCCTATGTTCAGAATGGGATGACCCAGAAATGGGTGGAGACTGAAAGCAGCAGAAGGCTGCAAAGCTCATGAAGTTGGAGGAAGCAAGGCTACCAGGCTGGGAGCTTGATTGATTTTTATAACCCCTTAACACTTTGTTTAAAGTAACTTCAATGTTGTTGGGAACTAGTGGGAAGGGAGTTGTTTATTTTTGCTATATTGTAAATGCTATAATTTATTGTTTCAGGGTTTTTGTGTATGTAAATGGTGAGAGTTCTTTTGGGGACCTTCATCATCTTGAATCCAGTTCACCAAGCCTCTGGAGTCTTCATGAGCCAACCACCAGCAGAAAGAATGGACTTGGCATTATCAGACTGTAACTAGAAGGGCTTGGAATGAAACTTGAACAAGACCTTGGAGTGTTAAGTTAAATGTTAACGTTTGATAATTGTCATGTGTTAAAGAAAGTAAACCATTTTGTTTAAAATTTTGTTGTTGCAAACTCCTTCCAAGTTCTGCCTCACAGAACCCACAAGCTGAGGTTACATACACTCCCCCAAAAAGAGTGCATAAACAAGTGAGTTAGTCTAACACATCAAAATTCCATGTGACAATGAATAAGTCAGAAGGATTCTATGACTGGTAAGTCAACTGGTCATAAGTCCAAAACATTATGTGTGATAACAGAATAGTGTTCCATAGAGCACTTTTGTAATTTCTGGCAGATTCAAAGATAAGGTAAGTCACATGTGAATCAATATGAGGCACAGTCATAATGGAAGCCATGTTCCCATTCAACACTTTCCACACCTTGTTCCCATTTGACCCTTTGTACAATGTTAGACTAATTCACATGTTTATGCATTTTTGGGGAGTGTGATATACATATTTGTGTTTTGTGTTTCACGTTAAATGCAACATATTCTGCTTTCTTGTATTTTTTCTTTGGTGTAGTCTTGTCTCTTGTCATTTATTATCATATACTTAGGGGAAGAGAGCTGCCATCAGTCCAGGACACCTGGCAGCCCTATATGGGACAAAGATGCTAACAATCATACCAGCCAGGTCTCTATTGTTTGTTTGTTTAGAATATGTGTTACCTCTCTGCAGTGCTACTCATCGCAATTCAGCAGAGGGAAAAGCAGTAAAAGCATAAAAAAGCAGCAACCATTCAATTATCCACATTGAGACAAGCAATAAAGAGGGCCTAAAATGCAATCCACCAAACACATCTCAGGCTAGAAACAAATCATACAAGTGGCTAAAAAAGATGCAATGTGGCAGTTAAAACCCTAGGTAACAAGAAATCTTGTGGTCTGGTACCTAAAGGACAGATGAGCCTTATTAAGGAGGACATTCCAAAGGTGAGGGGGCCACTCCTGAAAAGCCCTGTCTCTTCTCATAATCCATCTAATTTGCCTAGGATACGGTACAGACATCAGGGCTCAGTAACAATCTCCAGTCCCCTCCTGTGAGCACCCAACCCCAGACACTGCTAGCAACAACAGTGTACAGTTACTGAAACAGAAGCAACAATACTGCCTCAGGGGTGTTGTGGGGTTTCCGGGCTGTATGGCCATGTTCCAGTAACATTTTCTCCTGACGTTTTGCCTGCATACTGCCTCACATCGTCTTCTCAGGGATGTCAGGGCTGGCAGGGTTGTTGTATCTGAGATTTCAGATTCCTCATCCTTCTCCCCCCACCCCAGGCACCCTTAATGATGAATATTTAAGATACCAAGAATAGTGGCAAATGTCATTCTGCAAATGGGTAGAATACAAATCCAATAAAATAAAATGAAAATGAAAATTCTTTGCCTTCCAGTTCGCCTAATGTGCAAGAAAGTGAATTGAATAGATGAGAGTCATTCTCAGGTTTGGAACAAAATATGAGCTGCAAAAGAACTCAAGGCTGTAATGGTCACTTATGTGTTGAAAACAGGGCATCAGGAGACTACAGGTTTTGTATTTTGAACCTAGGAAATATCAGTGTCGGCAGCATCACTGAGAGCCAACATGGTGTAGTGGTTAAGAGCAGGTGGACTCATACCATAAAGTTTTCAAAGCATTGTTTTCCCCTTGATGTGACCCTTGCTCAACCCTAATTTTCCCAGGGTACCAGTACT
>NC_059433.1:30877575-31017575 GCF_021028975.2 Sphaerodactylus townsendi
TTTTCTTTTTCTTTTTTTTTTAATTTTTATTGTATCATTTGAATTTTACAGTTTATAATTCCTTCTTCATACATTTTCAAACAATATGTTTCCCCCCTTTTCTCCCTCCCCCCGTTTCATCTTCCTCATAGTTTTGTCACACAAACAGCAGTAAGTTCATTCTCTGTAGCCTCTTCTCTCATATTTCTTCATTGACTCGAGTTTCTTTCATCCAGTCCACGTATATTATCCATATCTTCAAAATTTCATTCTGTTTATCTTGCCACGTCTTATTTTTGGTTAATATATCAAAAATATCAAGTGTCACTTGTTCCCAGATTTCTGAAATGTCCATTTTTTCTTTTCTTTCCAGCCCAAGGCTATTGTTGCATGGGCTGCTTTAATCATTATTTTATACATATAACTATATTTTTTATCCACCCTTCTGTCCTCCATTACGCCCATGAACATTAAGTCATTATTTAAATCAATATTAATCACCAGTTTCTCGATATATAATAATACAATTGTCCAAAAAATTTTCACTTCTGCACATTCTATCCACATATGGCTATAATATGCCTCTTGGTCTCCACAGTGCCAGCATTTGGAACTAAGTCCTTTTATCATATATGCTAGTTGTTTTGGTGTTCTGTACCATTTTAATATCACTTTCCTTTCTAACTCCATATATTTCTTGATCTTTATATTTTTCCAACTGTCTATTAGTTTTTCAATATTGCCAATGTCTAGAAATCTTTCCTTCTCCCATTTTTGATTCAATGTTCTTATCATGAATTCCTTATCATCTACCATATATTTGTATGTATGCCAACCCCATAGAGTTTTCAAGACAAGGGACATTCAGAGGTGCTTTGTCATTTCCTGTCTCTGTGTATCAACCCTGGATTTTCTTGGGGGATCCAACTATTAAGCATGGTTGACTCAGCTTAGCTTTCAAGATTTGATCAGATTGGGCTAGCCTAGGCCATTTATGTACAAGCAGGCAGGGCTTGCTCCCTTTATGAATAGAGGGGGAATGGTGCCCAAAAGCAGAGGAAAGCATGATAACTCATACCAGTAGTCACCACATATGTTTCCTCACAGTCACTGGCTAACACTGGCAAGGGCAAGAAAATACATAAGGGGATATATCAAACATGGTATAGTATTTACTTATAAAGCAGTTAAGGAAAACTCAGAATAAGTGTCCAGTTTTCAGAACTATGCTGTAGTTGAATAGGTAGAATACGTAGCTTCCTCCTAAACTAATACGAAAGATCTTTAGGTGACAAATGGAATTGTACGTCTAAAATATTTTCCCCACAATGTTATATCATCATCTCTTAGTTCAATATGTCTTGCCCAGCATCTGTGAGAATATTTTTTTGGGGGGGGAAGGGCAGCTTTTTTTCACTGAAATGACTTAATTATCCTCATAGACATTTGCAATTTTTAACATTCCATTCTTGTGCCATTCAAGGGAAAACCACTTTTGCTTTTCCTTCATTTCTTTCCTGAAAACAATTTCAGAGGTTGTCCGAGATACTGAGCAAATGCAGCAATTTCAGATTTACTGCTGTAAAATGATAAGTGCACTGTTTAGGATATCCTAAAGTATTCACAGCTTGTTTTCTAGTTCAGCTGCAGCTGCAGGGCTTTCTAATCACTATGATAAAATTACAACTGACACTTAACTATAGCACATCATATGAAATGTAATATCCAAGTATGAAATCTGCCCATTTCCCTCCCTCAAGGTACTTAGAGACTCGTACTAAATCTTCTTTAGCAGAATCATATTATGCACAGTACAGGCTAGAAATGCACATTCCATGGGAATGAAATGGATAAAGATGCACTCAGCCAAAACAGGGGCTTATGGCACTACAAATCTGCTATGCCACTTACTTTGCAACAAGCACTTGTGATTTGTAGGAGAACAATTGGGCATGGGTGTACATTATAAGCCTCCAGTAATTCAGGATCATATATGACAGTGGAAATTGCAGTTACCTGCAACTGGCAAACTCAGATCATCTGAAGATGCTGGAAAACTGAATAATTTCTCTGCTGTTGCTAACTCAGCAAGGTTGCTTCTCCATTAGCCCAAGGCAGTGTTATTATAATAACCAATGACTGAATATATAGCAAACACCTTTTTCAGACAATGAGCCTTTTTTTTCTGTTTTCCCGTTATGAGTTTCTTTTGGGAGTAGTTTTTTTTACACAAAAAAAGAAACAAAACAAAAACTGGAGGGGAGGCACCCCAGATTTATTTAAGAAAATGTGCTTTCTCAGCATCTCTTCAATTCAGGGGGGGAATCCCCATTTCTTGGCAAGGTTGAGGACAGCCACCTGTTCACAATAGCTTTCCTTGAGAGCATGAGCAAGATAGTCCAAGCAGCAGTTGAATGACACCATCATACATCTCTTTTCCTTGAAATGTCAGAAAAGCAAGGCACAACTGTTGCTTGATAAACATCATCAGCAAGGCAAGGCAATGGACAGTCTGGCTTTTATTCCTAAAACTAGCGGGGCCCGGCCATGCGTTGCTGTGGCAATTGTCCTTCTCATCACAGTCCGCAACCCACACAGATGTCCATGCAGGTCCAATGATCTGCAGCATAGCCTTTTGGGGTGGTCAAATGGAATCCCTCTTTCCCTTTTCAGTTCACATCGTTATATGGTGATGTCTTGGTTTTTTTAGTATAAAGTAACCCTTTCCATTCCACAACGGAACTGTTCAGAGTGCAAATCCCACTGTCCATGAGGCTGGTTGACACGCACAGTCCTGGCTTGTGGAAGGCAGAACTGGGGCAAGGAGTCTATCCCAGTCAGGCAACAGAGGCAGGGTGGTGAGGCGTTCAGATCAAGGCCAGCTCCCTGGGTTCTTAAAGGGCCACGTGCAAAAGAAGCGAACCCAGTAGCGTTGATTCGCCCCCACCCCGTGGATTTTCTTAGAAGAAAAAGGCGAACTCCAGCTCGCTTTTAGTAAAAGAGAGCTGTGGTGAATATGGGTGAGGAAGTGGGTAAGTGGTGGTTGGATGTGAGGGAGGGCAGAGTGAGGTGTGTGAGGATGAGCTGGATGTGTATGAGAGTATGTGTGTTGTGTGGTAGCAGTGGGTGAGGCACAGAGAGTGAAAGTTACCTGTGTGTGAGGGGGGGAACCCCACCTGATGTCTCACATGGCAAAGTGTGTATGTGTTTCAGTTCCACTCGTATTACCTAAAAGTATTACCTATTTACTGTTTTCACTGCTCATCTGTGGCCATCTACACGAACATTGTAAGGGCATACCAACCCCTCAGGCCACAGACAGACATGCTGCACGAACATTCTAAGGGTGACAGTTAAACACAGCCAGCTTCATGGCCTAGTGAACCAGGAAAAAGACATTTTACCTGGCTCAGGTATGGACTTTCGGGGATTTGAAGAACCGATTACCTGCCCACAATAGGGAGGGACGTCATGTGAAAATTTGGGGGTGATTTGTCCAGCAGTTTCGGCGTTAGGGCATGACTAACAAAGTCACTGTTAGCGTTTTATATAGAGAGATAATTACAATTCAAAGTAATACATTTTAGCCAGGGCTGTCCTCATTTGTAGGTGTGGTCCTTCCTGCTCTTTAATGCAATAAGCAAATCAAAACAAATAAGAGGGAAAGTCACAAAGCATAATAAGCAAGGTTATGTTATCAGGGAAGAGAAGGAGGCTCTGGATTCCAGATATTCAGATCTTCTGTCTTATAGAGCTTCCATGGGAGAGTGAGGATCCAAACTTTGGGCCTGTAGATCTTAGTGCAATGCTCTAACTACTGGCTGTGATTACTGTTACTTGTGCTCTTCATTATTGGTTCTGCTGAAACTAGAACGTTTTTATCCCATTCCTAGGAGAAGGCAGGAATCTCGTTTTCTCCAGGGGGTATCACCTACTTTCATCTCTTCAGTTTTTCACTTTGCTTCCCTACTGATCCAAGCTTTGGGTGGCTGAAATGGACTGAGCCGGGGGCACATCCTCAAAGCAATCGTTGAATGATTTAAAATATGTCATCCCTGCTGTTTTAACCCCAAAATCTTGGTTTTGATTTTGCTTGTGTCTTGGGCAAGTCAAACCCATGATTCTGTATTTTCACACTCTTACTGGTTACCTTGCTTCAAATGTATGCATGTTTAATGTTACTTGTGTATCAGTAAATCAGCATCATTTGTAGTATGTGCTGATATGTACAAAAGATGTACATTGTGTGTATAAATACCATACAAATTGCAAATACGAACGTACAATATTCATATACACACAATACAAAAAGATCTACAGGGCCAACAGAGGAAAGTAAAATGATTGATAAAAGTATCTGTTAATATAAAAAAGTGAAATATGGAATATTCTGTCATTTCTAGCCATATTGCCCCAGATTTCCAGGTGACTGACTAGGCTTAGCTAGAGCCCCTCGGGGATGGGGCGGTATAAAAGTCCAAACAATAAAATAAACAAACAAACAAACAAACAAATAAATAAGGTAACTTCTGTATGGGAGAAACTGACTCAGGGGACTAAAGCACCTCATTTCATGAACTCTGTTCACCTCTATTAGCCTGCAATATCCAACCTTGCAAAAATTACATTTTTACTATGGGGGGATAACTTTGTGAACATGGATCCTCTCTTCAGGGAAAGGCTTCGTCAGATGATTTCCCACATCCTGGAAACTGAAGTTTTATTTCTATATAACATCTCACCTAATAAAGAAGCATACAGGAGCTGCAAGGGCAGGGAAAACATAGCTGAAGTTGTGGAAAGCATGGAGTGTTGACAGAGAGCAAAGTAACTTAATTGCCTGTCTTTTCAAAATCGTAACGCTAAAAAAATAGTGTGCCTGTTATTACTTAAGTACAAGATGTGCACTTTTAACACATTCTATATTGTTAGCCACCTACCTGCAATACAGTGGAAGACCTGTGCTACAAACAGCATGAAATCTTTTCAGCCACCATGTTACACCTCTAATTGTAACTGGCAAGACAATTAGGTTCAGGTAGTCCCCTTTAAGTGATTGGAAAATGATGAATAACTCATTAAACGAAGCAAGTACTCATTCTGGTTGATTAGATGATGGATGGATAGGTGTATCTATTTTAGATTTGCTGCCATGCAGTCATATGGAACGTTCACTTGTTTTTTTTAAATTATATTTTATATGTTATTATATATATGTTATTATATTTTTATTATAATTATTTACAAAAAAGTACAAGCAGTTATATCATGTTAGTATGAACTAGCTACTTAATATTATATACATATATAACAACATAGCCATTGATTTAATCAAATTATATCTGACAAAAGATAAATAAGTTGCAAACTTATCCTGAGTGTTATTTATTTATTTATTTATTTATTCATTCATTCCACTTTTATACCGCCCTCCCCCAAAGGGCTCAGTTCAATACATGATGAACAGTGATCATTTCTTTATAAATCTATGAGATGAGCCAAGACTCGTATCATTAAAACAACGTTTTTTAATATTTGATATCATTCTTCAATTAGCAACGGATATGATTTGTAATTTGCTTCTATGTAATCCTACCATTATTTAAAGTAAATTGATTTTTATGGTTCACCACTATCACATATATAAAATAGGGTGCAGGGCCTGGGTCTCACTAGAGTCTAGTCAGAGTAATTCATCAGGTAGGGTCCCAGGCTGAGAATGTCCTGGCCTTGGTTGAGGCCAGCCAGAGAGCTTTCCAGCCTGGGACCACCACTTGATTATTATTTGACTAGCAGGGTACCGTGCTTCGCTATGCATACTTCATCACAGGCTCTCTATGAATTTTGGGGTGGCATTCAGCATACGTCTTTACAGCCTCATCCTGCCACTTCAGAGCATGACACCAAGTACAGGATGATCGGAGGTTGAGAGCAATAAACTTGTCTCCACAGTAGTCAATCTGATGTCCATATGCAAAACCCGACAAATGTTTAGTAGTCCAAGGTGATAGCGTGGTTTGTAATCTATTTTGATAGTATTTGGCTGTAACGGTGTTGTTAACGTGAGGGTGAGTGGAGGAGTACTTTTTCACAGCCTTTCTGTTAACTTCGGGGTGACATTCAGCATACTTCTTTGCAGCCTGTTTGTGAACGTTGGGGTGACATGCAGCATATTTCCTCACAGCCTTTCTGTGGACTGAGGGGTTGGTTTGCGCATATGTTGCAGCAGCTTCCTGTAGTTGTCTTTTTCTAATGCAGTGTGTAAAGCGGTTTCTGCGTTTAATTCCTCTTCTCCCTGTAGCGGTTTCAGCAGAAGGGATAGGTTCGCATGCGTTGTGGAGGGCGGTGTTAGAGTGCAGTTGGCGTACCACAGTGAAGGACATGAAGCTGGCGGTGTTTAACTGTCACCCTTAGAATGTTCATGCAGCATGTCTGTGGACTGAGGGGTTGGTTTGCTCGTAGAGTGTTTGCGCAGATGGCCAGAGATGAGCAGTGAAAACAGTAAATAGGTAATAAATCAAGTGGAAGTGAATATTTTGGGAAATCCTTTCTTAGTGAGCACCTGGAGTATGTAAGGAACAGGTGTGCCAAATTTCACTTGTGTGGCTTCAGTGGTTTTTGGGTTCTGTTGATGAGTCAGTCAGTGAGTAGAATTTTGCGTTTATATATATAGATGATCTCAGCATCTGTTGGGAGAAATACTGGGACAGGTGGTCCTGCAGACACAATGGCCCCAGACCATTTAGGGCTTTAAAGGTTAACAATCCATTAATCATAATTCAGCAGTTCAAAACTAATAGATTTCCAACTTGTGGATAACTGCTTGTTGTATTGACATATGTTTGAGATGAATCTAAGAAGACCTCCACAGCACTGGGACAACTACTGAGAAAACCCCACTGTTAGTAGATGCCAATTTTGCTTTCAGAAACTACAATCCCCTGAACAAGACCTTATTGTTTGCATCAAAACATGCATCTTGAATAAATCAGGAAAAATATCAGCAACTAGTAGAGTTCTAGCATAAGTATGGAGCTATGAGTTGATTGTTATTGGAAAACATTCAAATATCTGATGCAGTTCGCTCAGCTAGAATTATATCACATGATAACGCTGCTTGACTAATATCGGTTTAATTCATGCCAGTGTTATTTATTAATTCATAAATATATTTAGAACCATACAAACCACCCAGATTTAAGCTATGTAATCCTAAAAAAAATTGGAAATCTGGGCCAGCTGAGGAAAATGGCGAAACGATTGTCCACCCCTTTCATTTTTTTCAAAAGTCAATAACTTGCAAAATATGGGAGCCTGTGGCCTTATTTGAGTTGATCAGGAACTGCACTAGGTTAAGGCTAGGTCATCATTGCTGACTTTGAGTGAATTGAGTTCTGAGCCTGCCTACTCTACTATTTGTGAAGGAGTGAGGTAAGTGATATGATCTCACTGTGCCTTCTTTACTTCTTAAAGACTTACATTTCATTTTAGTATAGTGCTGTTTTAACTTTACATTACCTCTCCTCATGAGCTTGTCTTTTGGACCAGTTTGCAGCTATTTGTAACTTTGATCAGTTGCAGCTTCTGAGGTGATTATCATCACATTTTCTAATAGTCAGTTGGCCAAATTTGAGGACACTTAAATCTGAAGACTGGACCCATGATCAGACAAGAGAGATCTTTCTACAAATCTGAAAAGCATCCCAGTTTGCAGAAAAATCTGAAAAATTGCATGCGTGGTTAATAACTCCAAAATGATAAAGGGGGCATGTGTAGCTTTAAGAAACAGTGGCTGTTAGAAGGTAACCACAACAAGCTTGGCTTCTGTTAGTAAAAAAAAAACAAGGTGAGAGAAGAGGGCCTTTTCCAAGTTTTTTTTTTTTTGAGGGATGACCCATTGGAACCAGGCCTGGAAGCACCCATTAGGAGCTTGCCATCACCCAATTTGCATGACTTATTTAGGCCTGGCTACTTGATGCTGTTCAGCAACAGCCCGCACATGAATGCCAATGGGATATATTGATTAAAGTTTCTGACTAGGACTTCAAATTTCCATTCTGCTATGTTTGATCAAACAGTGAGTTTCCATAGCAGAATAGAAATTTGAAGTCCTAGTCAGAAACTTGTAGTCAATCAAGAAAGTAAAAGTTTCTTTTCCCCCTCCTCCTCCTAAAGAACACCTTGTTCTCTCTATGTATGGTGTAGCGGTTAAGAGTGGTGGACTCTAACCTGTAGAACTGGATTTGATTCCCTACTCCACATAAGTGGCACACTTTTATCTAGCGAACTGGATTTGTTTTCCCACTTCTACATATGAAGTCTGCTGGGTGACCTTGAACTAGTCACAGTTCTTTAGAACTTTCTCAGACCTGACTACTCACAAGGTGTCTGTTATGGGAGAAGAAGGGAAGGGGTTTGTAAGCTGCTTTGAGACTCCTTACAGAAGAGAAAGGCAGGATATAAAACCAAACTCTTATTATTGTTAGGAAAATGCTGGCACCCTTGTAAAAGTGAAAGCAATAGAGGAAGAGATTGCAATAATGAAAGATTGCAATAATGAAAGAAACCAGAATAAAACTAAATAAAATCATGTGTGTGGTTTTAAATAATCTTGCTGGTTAAATAATTACGCTGGTTTTAAATAATCTTGCATGTGCTCCATTTGAACGTATGGTTTCATCCCCTTTAAGGTTCCTCTCTTACATGTCAGCTTTCCTGATGGCCATCACATTGGCATGCAGAATTAGTGATTTGAGAGTACGACATTGCAATCCTCTTTTCACTCAGTTCTTCCCTGACAAAGTAGTACTAAGACCTAGTCTTGAGCACTAAGGTGGTGTTACAATTTCACCTTTACAAGATGTGGTCCTGCCAGTGTTTTTTCAGGACCCTCCTTAGCCACCTAGGTAAAACTGGATGTTTAGAATTACTACTGACTTACCTCTACTGGTTCTTATGTTAACAATCCTCACAGTGCAGTCCAGGGGGGCATAGAGTTGTGGAGTCCATTGGACCCCACTGCTGGTGTCATTGCCAGTTCAGATGGTGTTAGTAGCAACTGTGCTTTTGAGAGGGGCATAAACACTGGCAACGGGGTGCTGTGTGGTTCTGTGGCACCTGAATGCAAAAGCTGCTGCTGTGCAGGTGCTCCTCCATCACAGGAGCCTGTCAGGTGCAGATAGAGGCATTCCAAGGACATAGCCAATGTTAGTTGGCTTCCTGAGGATTTTCAGCCTTGAAATGCCCCCTTCAGCTCCTGGAGGCTTATCCCAGCAAAAAAACAACAACCCACAGCACTGAAAACCACTGAAAAACAACTGTGAGTTATGAACTTCAGCTGAATTTCTGTTTTTCTCATCTTCTCCAGTTTCCCCATTCCTCTTTGGAGGTAGTATGCTCTGACCACCACAATACTGCCTCCCTTCACCCATGGATTGCACCACCCACTTTCAAAACCACTAATCAACAATTTATTTTATTCTCTTTTATCTGGATACTTTATCAAGGGTTTCCGATTGTCCAAAAACTTAACTAATTAGCAATGTTAGCCTGGCTATCTCTACCAACTCTAATACCTTCACCCGCTGTTCCATTTCTGTGCATAGAATAAGAAAACTATCATGACAGTCACCCCTTTCTCTTCCTTGGCTTCAGCAGGGCCTTAAATTAGTTGCATCTATATGCCATGGCAAATTTTACCAATCCACTGAATGTTGACTGTTAGAGGTAATTAGTATAATTTTAGGAAATCTAGTGGTAAATGTCAGAAACAATGGGTTGGGGCTTGCTTTTCCAGTTTATAACTGTGGCATGGTAAATGATGGGAAGGAGGATGGCATTTGAAGAAGTCCAGAAGACATATTTTAGGCTTTCAGATTAACCATAAACGTAAGAAATTTCTGATATTCCCCCAGGTTCTCTTCAGTTCTTAATAATTACTGGTAATTGACAATGTTTACCAAATTTATGACACTTACTGCAGCATACAAATGTATCTACCCATAAATTTTTCATGTTGGACCCCGGCAATAATATTACAGGAATACTTATTCAATTCTCCCTAACAATGTTCTGGCATTTTAAAAAGAGCATGTGCCATTCATCATTGCTTTGGAAACCATATAAAAATTGTTGTCCTCTAATAACACTTACAAAAATGTGTTTTAAAGAAAAGCCTTGACCATTCAGATTGCATAAAAATATTTTCTGGATAATATAATGTTATGCATGAAGTGTACATTAAAAATAGGTACAAACATAACATATAAAGAGGCATCATATGCAAGGGGAAATTCAGTAAGGTTTAAGCTACTAGACTGATTGTTGTGCAATGGTGGTGCTACCAACTACAGCTCAAGGAAATTTAAAACCAATTGTGAATAAGTATAGGCAATAGTCCTGTACTGATACTGAGCCCAGTACTGTCATTTCTGACTGACAGCAGGTCTCCCAGAACTCAGGTAAAGATTCTTCCCAACATTGCTGCAATTCTTATTTCACACGTCCTGAAACTAGCACCCTATGCTTTCATGTCAGTTATGGGACTGACTTACCAGGAATTTAAAAGATGCTATGTCCATAGTAAACTTTAAGAGAAGAAATATATGTATTAAAGTTTCTTCTTTTCCATGTCTACCTTCTGCTGAGCAAAAAAATATATAGTGTCATGATCTACTCTTTCTTTTATCTATGTGGCTACTGTGGAAATAAAGTGCCCTTCCTGCTTGTTGTGTTCCCAGGGGAACTAAATTCAGCACCAGACAGAGTATAAGCAAACAGATTCATGAAATACTCAGTGACCCTGTGACTTCCTAGCAGATAGCAAATAACTTCATGTGTATCATTCAATCATTCCTATTTCCACTGCTAATGGTAATTAGGAAGCTCATTCTCAAAATATACTTACTGGCAGGCAACTCCAGTTGGAATCTTTTGGAATTCCAACAAAGTCTTATTATTCTTTCTAATGGCCCTTCGGAGCTATTTGTGGTCCATCAACCATATGCTGCTTGTGCCTTTCCAAAATGGATAAAAATTCCAGTCGTACCTATAACATCTACAACATTGGTACTGCAAATAACTCAAAACAGAAAACAAGAAATATATCAAGATTCTAAAATGCACACAAAGAAAGGCTGGTTTGTTTTTCTCTTTTATTTGAAAGCCTTCATGCTGTCCTTTTAAAGAAAGCTAGTGTTTCTTAAAAGACCCAACTTCATAGTAATCCAGAGAAGTCTACTTGATTATGTCCCACTGATGTAAGTTTTAAGCTGCCTCTGTCACAACATTCTTACCCAGGAAAACATATTATACCATAAACCCATTCCAATTATTATCTTCATAATTAATCTGCATAGCTGTAAATCCCATCCAAACATTGGTTGACTATCTGTGTTGATGTGAATTTCTAGGAAAAGAAAGTAATTGGATAGGGTTGCTAGGCCACAAGTAATTTGAGGGTGAGGACTGGTATGCCGGCATTACTCTGACAAGCTGATGTCACTGAGGGTGAAAACTGGAAGAAATGTCTTGGGAGGCTCTAGGATTTGCAAAACTTTATGGTTAAATCATATAGTGAGAGACCTCGCAACCCAGCTTGAGGCCACACAATGTCTTCTTCACACATATACCTGTGCCATAGCTGTCTCTGCTGGCATGGTGTGGAGGAAGAAGATGAAGGTTACGTTGACACAGCAGAAGTCTTTTGCAGATTGTGCACAATGATAGCATTTAGCTTTTTAGAAAAGAAATAGGCATTAAATGCTAAGAAGTAATTGGAAAGCAATTTTGTTAGAAGCTCCCCAAGAACAACATGGATTTTAAATTATTCTTGCAATATATAATCAGCTGTATTTATTGGCATACATGCAAATTATTGCAGGCCCTCTAAATAAAAAAAAAGATAATCAGATCCCTTAGCCTTACTATGTTTAATAATGAAAAAGCTGCCAATAACCTCTGCCCACGTAAGCTGATTTAGTAAAACCTGTATGAAACGATAAATTTCATGTTTTAGTATACATGACAATTGCAGTCCAGATGCTAAGATGCAAGACAAACAGAAATCAATAGCTTCCAACCTGAGCATGAATTTTGTCAACTTCCAATTATTATCTTGCTTGTGGGGAAGATCAAAGAATAATTGAGGTTCCTGGTCTTCATGTCACAGAATGAACAGATAATACCAATTGAGAAGAAACATAATTCCAAATATAATGTGCTTAACCTGCCTTTTTTTTTTTTTGATGAACCATCATAGACTGGGAGTAGAACACGTACCCTTAACATGGACCCTGACATTCAGGAAAAGAAGGAAGGGAAAAAGAAATTCAGGAGCAATTTTTTTACATACTTGTTTCTTTACAGTGCAATCCTAAATGGAGTAACACTTAAACCTACTGACTTTGCTAAATTTATGTATTATATTTATATGTAATTCTGTTTGGGATGCAATGTTACTTACTAACCTTCCCATTTGAGACCTGTTTGCAGGTAGGTTCCACATGATGGTGATGTATGAAAACAAATCTGTATCCTTCACAACATGCATAAAATAGGCTAAGACAGTATACTCACCCAGTGAGATTCCTCTTTCCCAGCCTTACATGATTTGGCCAGTTTTATGTCTTGTTTTAAGACTTGCTCTGTCCTGTATTTGGTTTTATTTTTTACTGATATGCCTAATAAAGATCAGTTGAAATTGAAGTTGATTCCATCATAGAGTGAGAACTCAAACTGGGTCTTCCATATCCTAGCATGAAAGTACACCTGCCTGACTTTTGTAAGTGGCTGCTGTTGAACAGTAGCAAGGAGCTGGGCCTTGGTGAGTCATGGAAGTCACTTGGTAATAAGTCACCTGGTGGTTGCTGTCAGCCCTGACCTCAATGAGTCTTCCCTCAAATAGCAAAACATCCCTGGAAAGGGCCCCAAACCTCCCCAAAAACTTTTTTCTAACAGAACAAAGGCTTGGAGGCTACCAATACTTTTGTGATCGCCTTGCAATGGCCATCAGGACATTAATTTCTTAAAGCTACAGGTATTGCTTCCATCATTTTGGTTTTTTAAAGCCCTCAGTGTATTTGAAAATTTCAGATTGATTGATTGATTGAGTAAATGTGGTGCTTTTCTCAGGTTTGATAAAAGAACTGGTCTGTCATCACTCCAGTCTCTGGATTTAAGTGTTCCCAGATGGAGCCACATTGAGAATGAGATACAGTGATGTAAGTATTTTCATAGTTATACAACATTATTGTGATACTTTGATATTTAGCCTCCCTTTTCAGGCTATTTACCATTCCTTTCCCAGAAATAATTTAAAAAGTCCCTAGAATGTAGGTGTAAATGATTCTTTGGAAATGACTCATGGTTTTTCACACATATTACAGAGGGTATACTGAATACACTATATGAAAAGTGATTACACTGAGAAAGTCAGAATCACAAAAGTTTTAATATCTTTATATCATTAAAAAAGTTTCTTCACCACTTTAGTACAATTGGGAAAGCTTTTCCTTTGAAGACAATCTAGCTCAATATATAGTTAAATGGGAATCTGTTAAAAATACAATGAAATGAACTACTTTCCTACTCACACAGCGAAAGAAAGCTTTATGCTTTCTCAGTCACCAAGGAGAATGGATTATCAGCCCTAGGGGTGTGCATTTAGATATGCCAAACTGAAAAAAAAGTTGAAAAAGCCGCAATCAAAGTGAAGCTGTAAACCAAAAGCCAAAAATCCCCTATCCCAATGGCTTTTTTCCAGCTTTCCCATGGCCCATATACGGGCAGAGAGGGGAAAAATTGAATTAAAAGTCTATTTATGAGGCTGCCAATTGAGTTTTAATTTTTTTAAAAAAAACCTTTAAATTTACCTTGGCGGATGGGTTCTGCTGGGCTGGCAAAGATGGCACTTCTTTGCTGGATTATTCTGGGAACAAAATCTCCTGTTGCCCCTTTCCTGCCCTTTGGCTAGTTTCCAGAGCAACAGGAGAGAGGAAGGGCCATCTTGAAGGGACAAACATAAGTTTTGGGGGTGTTTTACCCTTATGTGTTTTTACCCTTATGAGGGATACTCTTTTTTAAAAAAAAAAAAAAAGCAAGTATTTCCTTTGGTTTTGTATGTTTGTGTGTGTTGTGCTTTCTCGCCTCTGTTCCAGGGTTTCTTCTTAATCTCTAGGGTCTGGGGGACTCTTTCACAATTTTATGTTAGTTCATTTCTTCTCTGTAGTGGTGAGATGTTGTTCCCAGGCTTTCATTCCTTTGTTTAAATCAGGGGTATCCAACTGTGGCACTCCAGATGTTTGTACAGTACGAGTCCAATCAACCTATAAACATCTGGAAGGCCATGAACATCCAAAGAGGCAGAGTTGGACACCTCTGGTTTAAAGGGCTTTTGGGGGTTTGTTTCTGTGTTGAGTTGGTTGTACTCCTGGCAGATTTGATATAAGCAGTTTTGATGTCACAGTTGAGATTTAAATAGAGGCTAGTTTTCATAAGGAAGTATTATAAATTGGTTAAAAAAACCCTCAATTTTTAAATTAAGTGTAGGGCTTTTGTTTCTTCCTAATTAGGCAATTATGGTAGACCTTAAGAAAAGTCAACAGTCTTGTTGGCTAAATAGTTAATTATTATACAGTTAACCTTTTTAGTGTCAGCTCTGAGCTATGTAATGATTGAAGATGGGTGGTTTTAGAAAACTAGTTCATCAGTTTAGGCTGTAGATCATTTTTGCAGAGGAGTTCTTCTTAATTCCTTTATCTGGAATTGAGGAGCCTCACTGGCAATTAATCCTGGGATAGTCACCTGAAATATCCAGGTTCCCTTGAGATCAGCCAAACCATGGAACACAGATCAGTCCCATTTCTGGAGCTCCTCCTCCCCCCCATTTGAAGGGATTTTCCTGGACCTGCTTGAATAGGCACCTCTTTGAAAAAACACTCCAATGGGAGCTAATAGGAGATGGGGCTACACATTAGAGGGTCCATAACGTTGGCCCCCATGAACCAAACTTCACCAAACCTGGGTGGTATCATCAGGAGAGTCTCCTGCTAATACCACCCAGTATTTGTGAAGTTTGGTCCAGGGGATCCAAAGCTATGGACTCCCAAAGGGGGTCTCCATCCCCCAATGTTTCCAATGGGAGCTGATAGGAGATGGGGGGGCACACATTTGATGGTCCAAAACTTTGGTCCCCATGAACCAAACTTCACCAAACCTGGCTGGTATCATCAGGAGGGTCTCTTAAAGATACTCTGAAGTTTTGGTGCTGCTAGATTAACAATTGCACCCCTGACAGCAGCTCCCCCCCCCCAAGGGGCAGGCCTAGATATCTTCACTGGAAACATTCTGCAGTGAGGATGTTGGAACCTGGATGAAAAGGTGCCAATTCTTTTGAAGCTTGGTTGTATATAGATTAGAATTTCAGTGGGAATTCAGCCCAGGATAACTTTTTGTGAGGTTATTTTTCACATTTTTTGAAAGTTTTGACATTTCATTTCCAGGACAGTTGCAGGTTAAGTTCTAGATTAGGCAGTCACTAAGTAGTTTGAACAACCCCCCTCCACCCCAAAAAGGATAAAAAAAGAAAACCGCTCTTTGCAGCAAGGTGAGGTTAGGTGAATTTTTACAAAACAATAACTTCGTTTTCTTGAAGAAGGGTTCCTAAAACCTTTCAGGATCTGTTAGGTTACAATGCAGGTCAGGTAGCTACACACTTAACTCTCTGGTTAGCTAGCCATTGTTTGACCCAGGGGAACAATGAGCAGCAGAAAAGGAATGTAGCAGGGCTCTGGGGAGGGGGGGAGGGGAAGGCAAGGTAGAAAACAAGATGGGTGGAGGGGAGAAGGGCTGTGGCTTTCCCTTCCACTTGTGCAGAGACCTGGTCCTGAGCAGGATATAATGCCATAGAATCCACCATTCAAAGTCAACATTTTCTCCAGGTGAACTGATCTATGTCGCAGTTGTAATCCCAGGAGATTTCCAGCCACTACCTGGAGGTTTGGCAACAATATAAATCTGTATCCAAAGGCTGAAACCATGAACAACATGGCAATTTTATCCACAGTGTATAGTACACAATTTCATAAGCAATGATTTTTATATGATGTAATTTGCACAATTTTATACATTTACAATTTGTATTGAAATGAGTACAATTATGTACAAAGTACGTTTACAATTAATATTAAAGTAAGCACAATTGTGTACGAAATAATGCTTCATGTATAAGTTGTTGCTTCAAAATAAACACAAAAGGTGGGGCTAGTTAACCTCCAGTATTTGTTAACCTTGTAATGCCTTCTTAGGCCCCTCCTAAAATAAACAAAAATGCATCAAACATGCATGGTGATTAACATAATTTTACATATAATCATATTTTAGCCAGACTCTTATAAATATCTTACTTACTATTTTAAATGAAATATGTCCTTATTTTGTGGGTGTATAATCAAAAATCAACAATTTATATATGAAGCATCATTTTGCTGAGCAGAATTTCTGCCAAAAGGACTATCACTCTGTACCACACACATGTCCTTCCCCAATGATACTAGGCAGTGTGTGTGGCAATGAGCATCGGTGTTAAAGCACCAAGCAGACAGGGAGAAGAGCACAAAGCCCCCTTCCGCACATGCAGAATAATTCACTTTCAATACACTTTCAATACACTTTGCAGCTGGGCGGAATAGCAAATTCCACTTGCAAACTATCGTGAAAGTGGATTGAAAGTGCATTAATCTGCATGTGCGGAAGGGGCCATAAGCAGGTGGCCGGGCAAATACATGGGCAAAGATCAGTAGCAGCCAGTCCTACCAGAAGCCCTGGGCCCTGGCAGCTACCCTGCCTCAGCCCTGATTCCAAATACAGTATTTTTCAGTGAAACCAGTTAACACATTTTGTCATCTAGTGCTGAGGATCAACTGATGGAGCATATGTGAAGTGACCCTAAAAATGACAATGAGGTTTTCTGGTACAAAATATGTAGTGTTAACAAACAACAACAAATGAGACAGAGAGAAAGTTCTGTGAACTCTTTACATTGGCTTCTTAGCACAGTCATTTTGGACTTCTCAAGAGACTAAAGGTAGTGATGATTTATAGGTAGTAAGCTTCAATTTGGGAGGCCATAAGCACTGTCTTTGATCTAGACTTCTACAGATTTGTTTCCTATGTACTCAGTGAGTAATGAGTGATTTGCTATTGATTTGTCCACAGGCAGAAGAAAAGTGGATTGGTACTGTAACTCCAAAGTGAATGGGAACTTCAGGAGCACGGTTAAAGAAAGGAAAAGCACCAAGAGGGAAACATTTACAGCTTTTCTAATCTATTTTAACTCTTATCCTCAATTTCCTCTCCTCTGAGCAACATGATTCAGGGGAAGCTGTTAGACTTCCAAACTGTACCAATGCATCAGTCCAGGAGATATTTTTATGCATCTTAAATGTTAATTGACGGGTACAGTAAAGGACTCCCTTTGTGAAATAACGGCTCATGCATTAACAAGGGTGCCCTTAGGTTAATTCAAACATAATGCAAAACCATGGTTTAATTTAATGATCATTAGTTTGTGAAACCAGGGTTTGATCATTGGTTTCAGTGCCTTGGTTTCATTGCTTTTCTTCTTTTCCCTACCCTCTCTGCAGAATCCTAGCAGGAATCATCCAACTGTGATTAATAAACAACTTCAAACCACAGATTCTGGTTTAAAATACCTCAACAAACCTGGATTAGAGAAGTGGTTTGGATAATTACACTAGCCATCATGTAAGAATACCATACTTTAATAGCACCTGTATCATCAAGGACCACACTGTTTTCAATTGCTCCACAACAGATTCTAGAGCATAAAAGCTCTTTAAAGTAGGGAAGGTACTACTAGAAGGAGCTGCTGGGGAGAGATGTTGAGTGCCACCAAAGACCAAGCTATTGCCACCTGCTTTGTTCTGCTTTTTAATCCTATGAACTATCTAAAGAGGAACTGCTTTTTTGCTGCAAGAATGAATCATAGAGATGTGATAACATCTTGAACTTACTGATCTCTGTATTGACATGCTGGGAGAAGATGGAGTTTAGAATTCACTCAGAGCTGCTGATAGGAGTATAGGCTTGGACTTTTGGAACCAGAGCATTCAGATTTGTTTAGTGTCTGTTTAAACCCCTGGTATTGGAAGGGAAAGAGGACCCTACTCTAGCCATAAACTTCTAAGGGGAATAAACTTCTAAGGAAAGAAACATTCCTATCCCAGGTTTTAAAAATACGGCTAGTTTGTCTCCTGAACTATGTTTGAAGACAGAGGGAATTGGCTGAGTGATAGAAATATTGTCAGAGAGGGACCAATCTCTAGCCAGGAGGACAATTTAAACTTCATGAGGAAGAATTCCCATCCCTAGTTCTGAGATGAATATGCTTTGGAAGCTCTGAAGTGATCCTACAGTTTATGGAAGTCTGAAGAGAAAAGGGGAGCCATTACTTTCAGATTTTGGGTACCAGAGTTTACATATGAACCTCTGAGTGCCAGTTTGAATCAAAGCTGCATAACAGCAAGAAGGTTTATCTCATTTCAAAGAATTTAGAAATCCGTAACAAACTGAAATCTTATCAAGCAGCCAAATGCTTTGTGAGCTGTAGTATTAAGAACATCTTAGTATATATGTCTGCTTCTTTCTTTCTCACCAAATGTCTCCCTAGTCTTATCCTATACTCCTGAGAAGTTTAGTAAAATTCTAATGTTTTAAGGTAGAACTTTGAAAAAATCTCCAGTGTGGTAATCTCTTATATCAAACACAGGAGAGAGAAAAAGGTAGAGGATCACCTCAGTTCCTTAAGCTGGTTCAGTTATACCTTGAAGTGAAGTACAAGGTGTGACAATTGAATAACCCCTCATAAGGTTATATATAGTAAAGCTGACTAGCAAGAAGATCAGAAGTGAATATCAGAACATTCCTGCCTCTGGGTATAGAGGTGATCGGAGGTACCCCAGCATGACATCTTTACAGGCTCTGTGTGCTGTGATGATTTTGACCTTTACAGGCTCTGTGCAAAGTGATGGTTTTGACCTTTAAAACACTAAATTGTTTGGGACAAGAGGTTAAGTATTATAGTTCTGTATTCTAAGTAATTATCTTTATACCATTTGCATTGTGATTGATTTTTGCTGGATTAAGAAGTGTTGTTTCATATAGTACATTTTTTGTCTGGATATCATACAGAGCATGGAATGGTGGGCCAGAAGAATTTTAATCAATAAATAATGTTCAAGTGCTTATGACAGTTTCCATTTTACAGGTGAAAACTGAGACCTATTGATTTGCAGGATAGGTTCATTGTTGAATTGTAAATTTGATTCAAGTCTTTCCATTTTATATCTAATGCGACATCTAACCAGATTGCACTGACTTGAATTTCTGTGTAAAGGCTGTAAATAAATACTCTGACTGACACCAGGTAGCTATCTATGACCATTTATGAAATGACAATGCACCATGATATGCATGACACAACTTTGGTAGGCTGGTCATACGTACACTATTGTAAGTTGCTGCTTTTTTCACATAGTCATTAGAGTTCACTCGCAACCCTCCTTACGCTAGGTAGCTGTTTGTAGCTGGGAGAGAGCCAAATGTGGTTGTTTTGTGTGAAAACCATCAAGATCTAAACTTACAAATTCCAGTTCAAACACAGCAGTGTTTTATTTTATTTTTATTTTTTTGCATGCTTGGTAATTATAGCATTAATATAATATAACAACATTTGAGCTGCATAATAAATGACTGTTTAATTGCATGAATATCAAAGTAATTAAATTTGGAGTGTTTAATTCTAGCTCTAGTGTTTCAGCACAGACATTTGCAAATATCCTAATACATTTTCATTGTAAAAGGGGGGATGGAAATATTTTCCACAGGCTTTGGGGACACTGAAATACTGTTGACACACTGATGAACTAAGTACTTTTCTTTTCCTCTGGGTATCATATAGAATTCTGAACTGGCAAGGACACTGGGAAAAGGCAGAAGGGGGCAAAATTCTTATTTATTTATTTATTTATTTGTTTAAAAAGTAATGTTAAGGACTTTCAAAGGTTTATAAGTCTCCAACTTGCTCCCCTCCTTAGCCAGTTCAAAATGAGAACCTAAAAGCACATGCTGTCCCACTTACCAGATCTCAGATCCCTTGTCAGAACCATAAGATGCAATTTCCTTGTACAAATCCAGAGGTCACATATGCACAGAAGGCTGCTCCTGAACACAGATTTCAGCTGGATGGGGAAATTACGTGTGTAAGCAGCTGCCTCAATCTAGCAACCACAGCTGCATATTCATTGGATTATATCTGTTCAGTTTTTTGACTAGTGAAAAAGAGAGGAAGGGATCCCCCTGTGACCACCAAAACAGCCCTGTGATCCCTGTGACCACCAAAACAGCTATACAGGGGCGTTATGGACCTTGCACGGACAAGAGTCATGTGGGATGGGGGCTGTAGTACCAAAGGGGATTAGCTGAGATTGAGTGAAAAAGATGACTGAAGCCAACCCATAGTCTTTATTAGATACTCCAAATACCCCTGGTCACCTGTTCAAGACTAGGAGCAAGGGGCTGAATGTTGTTCTTCTCCCTACTTTTCCTTTTCTACAGTGGGAATGTTTACCCTACTTAAGCAGGGTTATGGTTGTGTGTGTAAATTTGGACCATGGTTCAAAGGGTTGTTTGTTTTTTTAAAAAAACCCAATATTGTCATGCATATAGATGACACTAGGCGGCTAGAAAGAACCTGAGGAGCAGAGCAAATGAGATCCAGTAATTAATTTCAAATTTGGCTGCCACGTCTGTATAATCTCATGCATCCCACATGTATACCATCATCATATGTGATCACTGAGCCTGTCTGCCATGCTTCGTGCATTCCTTATAGGTCTACCGCACCTGCCACACATGCACACTATTAAATGAATGCATGCATTTTTTTTTCATGCGATAGACATACAGAGTTGTCCAACACAGAACTGATATCTATGTAATCCTTTAATTTTAGGTAACCAAGGCATGATGATGAGTTAGTTGCAAGTCTCATGTAAGTGACAAACGTTCCTCATTCTACAGCTATATACATCAGATTCACAAGTGATTTGGCTCTACTCCAGCCATTTTAAGCTAATGTTCCTACATTCATGTTCATGGTGTGAAGGGAAAAGGAACCAAAGCAACCCTTAGGCTAGTAAAGAATGAGCTCCAGTTACATCACTAAGACGAATCTGCTTGACAGATTATTGCTCCCCAGACAGTACGTTTTGAATTTTGACTATCAAGATCAAACTGAGTTAATATGACATATTGATGCAGAGCATCAACAGGCTTAAATCAACATGTTTTGAAGTTACATTAGAGCATTTTGAACCTGAAGAGGCCATTAATGTTAAGAGGAGTAAAGGTTTTTTTAAAAAATCATCACCAAGAAGCAGGGCTAGAAAAAAGACAGTTAATTATTCTCACAGATATTTATTACCTCAGAGTGTCTAAATAAAATGTAGCTTTTAAACTATTACCCAAGTAAAACCAATGATTTTAACTGGTCTTTTTTACTCTGTATTGATAATCTGTAAAGAAAAACATACATAAGCACAATTTCTCTAAACACACGCAATACCACAAACATAATTTCTAAATGGAAATAACACCTTGCAAACTAATGATAAACTCTCTTTTGCAGGCAGAGTCACCTTCAGGAGAAAATTGGCTCCAGAAATGTGAACCACATCTTGCATATTAAGATATATATGTACAGGGAAAGAATGAAGGCATGCCAAACATCATAGGTTTTAGAGAAAACAAACAAACAAACTTGAGTAGTTTGTATACCTGTAAACAAATTAACCTTTTGAAATGAAAATGCATGGATGAGAATTTTCTAGCCATCATTTTCAGTGCTGGATCTTAATGATGAGATGCATTTGCATTGGACATAGAAGGATGCATGGAACCCAAGGGGGCTTAAAATGAATGCTTATCCAGCAAAACAATGTGGAGGGACAGTCAGAGAACAATTGAAAAATGCATGTTCACTTTTAATGTTTGACTTTGCTATTTTCCTTAAAAGAAAATCCATATAAATTTATATGGCTTGCGCTCGGGCTGTTCTTTGTGAGTTCCAAAACAGCTGTTCTACTGCAGTGGACTTTGACTGGGTAGATTGCAATGCTCAATAATCTGTCTCAGCTCAGGGTTAAGTGATGGAATTCATTTAAATGCCCCAGAAGTAATCATCCACAAAGAGTACATTATTTCTCTTTTATGAATTTTCAAACCTAATACTGATGGGTGGCATGCAATTAAACCTGATCAATATGTAATTTAGGTGGGCTGACATGTTTTCAAATTCTCAGAATATAGATTCTTTCAATATTGCAAGAGCTTAGTGAAATACTTAGCCCTTATAAAACAGACTGGGCATTTTAGTACAGTACCACAACAACTAAGATATGTCTGTTTACAAGATAAATGGAACACTATTCAAAATAATAACCCTTAACTTTCCACAAAAATAAAACCTCTTATTGGAAGGCCAAGATCTTATTTTCTCGCTGTAATGAACAAAATAGTTAATATATTGACAGAAAATTCTATTTGCATACACAATGATAGGTTTAGGAGTTGTGTGACTCACTTTGGGAAGGACTATTCCAATAATAATATTAAGGAGCATTCTTAGTGCTAATATTCAGTTCTATGTTTGTACATATTTACTTGAAAAGGTTGTAAAAATCAAAAGGGTACAAAAAGAAGGCATGGATTACCATAATGATCCTTTTGTTAAGCTAATAAACAAGGGGAAATACATTGCTTTGTGACCCTAGAGGTCATAGGTGACAATCTCTAGGACTGCTAATGAGCCTGCTGTCATCCACATGCCAAGAATTACGCTTGAGTTTCTATGATTTGACATGGCTCAATTTTAAATGTTAGGCCTGAAGATTCTAACTGGTTTTCTTCTTCCTTTGTGTAACAATTGTTGAAATATTTAGGTAAGACCATAGAGTGAGTGCATACACATATGTCTAGCAGAGTGGAGTCTCCAGCTTATGTGCATGTCACAAGATATCCAGGCTTTCCTTATAAGTTCAAAATATTACATTTTTTCATTGGACCAATTCATTTTTTAAAATACTTTTTACTACAAGTTTTACTGTATACGCTGCTGTAGCCTGCACACTTTTAATATCTCTTCCAGTAGCTGTCCTTCCATCATCAGAAAACAGATCATAATGGCCTAGGCCAAAAGCAGGTGGTTGATACCCTATGTTCTTCCTATTCCAAAGGGGTAGTAAAATCAAGAGACATATCAGTCCCCTCACATGGCTGATAAGCTGTTTTTAATAGTGTCTCACAAATTACATACTGATATAATTTGAAGGGGTTTTACCATGTATGCATTGTAGTCAAGAGTCAAAACAATAACAGAATTAGGATCCCAGTTATTTTAATAGTAGAAATAACGTCAATAGGCTAATAAAAAGCATGATGAATATATTTGAATGGAAGTTTAATTTGTGCATTTCCAGACTGTGAGAATGTGAGAATTACTGGAACTGAATAAAATAAAACAATGTTGTTAACCCTGATCTCATCAGATCTCAGAGGCTAAACAGGATTGACTCTGGCAAGTATTTGGATGGGAAACTTCCAAGGAATACCAGAGTCGTGAGGCAGGCAATGGCAAACTACCTATGAATGTATCTTGCCTTGAATACCCCACGAGAGATTACCATGGTCCCTTCTACAAGGACCAAAAACCTGGGTGAGAGGCTAGTTACATGAACCCATCCCCACTCCTAAACCATTCGCATGGCTGGCCAACCCATGGACAGCCAGGTGAATGTGGTGTGCGCCATTCACATGGTGACATGTCTCTTTCTCCCTTCCTGGCTGCCTTTCCTGTCCTCCCCTGCCTGCCTGCAGAGTGCAGCTGCACAGCCAAGCAGGAGTGACCCCCTGGGCTTGTTTCCCCTCCCCAGCTCTGCAGAAGAAAGCTGGGGAGAGGGGGGAAAAGAAACATGAATTGTGATTCTTTTGTGTTAATGCGCCTCAAGCCGTGGTCATTCGCTCGGGTTGTGGATGTGAGGTGCATTAACATAAAAGAATAGCAGATAACGCAATTACCAAATAATGAAATAATAATTTGGGGTTGGTTGGACCCGTGATCAGGGTGGGAACTGTGCAAAGTTCCCACCCAGCATGGTTTTTTTCCTGCCCCCAAGCTGCTTTTATTGGGCCATGCGTAAGGGGCCCATAACTTTGATATCACTTAATGGCAAACAAATATAAATGTAAACAGTTCAAAACACAAACTAATTCTTCCTCCCACCCCAACAATGCAGCACCATGTAAGAAAGCAAAGCAGACAACTTAGATAATCTAAGATAAACATATTCCTCTACCAACAAGTCAGAAACATCTGTGAGTCATAGCTGTTATACTCTCCCCTTTAAAGGAAAGCATAGCTCACATAGAACATACATTTGATACAGATTTTAAGACTGCTCATTTCAGGGTTTTTTTTTCAGTTATGAATACTGGAGTACGCTAAACAGAAAACTGTAGCTTGTTATTCATAAGATCATACAGAAACTCCTGGATTCCATGTCTGAAATGTCAGTATCTAACTTCAAATGTAACCAGGGTTGTAGAATACTTTCTGGCTTTCTTTGCTAGGTGGACCTGCCATATTTCCTAATGCAGTTTCAGTGAAATGAATGGAGAAACATGGATTTCTTCATACCAACAGAAATTTCTTATTAAGGTCCCATTAGTTTACATTAATTTAGGGTTTGTGTAACTGGTAGTGCTAGAAATATAGAAGATGAATAAGAACAGGTATTTTGGAGTTCAGGAGCCTTCATTTGCTTGTAATAAGCAACCACATAACCTCTTCTAACTTCCTTTACAAAACCCTATCAAAAACCTCACCATAGTAGCTAGAGGGGATTTGCTTCAGTATCTTATAAACATTATAAAGGTGATAGTGGTCTTAACAAAGTGTAATAGAAAATCTTGGGTCAGCAGAGCAGGCCTAATTGAGTGGGTAGACTTTGGAGTCCTTCCACTAGATATCATTGCTTGTCTGTTTTTTAAAAGTAGAAATGTCCCTGTTCTAAGAGGAAGCTCATATTTTTCAGATGGTGACTGTCATGTCAGAACTATTTTTTTAAAAAAAACTTTGGTGGGATGAAAGAGCGGCCCTGGAATCAACAGGGCCTGCCATTGCTGCCCGGGATGGGCACTGCAAAGAGGCCCTGCCATGCCTCCCCTCAGAAGGGAGGCGTTGGCCACACCCACTATGGGCGTCAGCAGGTGGGGCGGCCAGGAGCCTATATTAGGCTTTGACCTGGCCCTTGGCCCCACCCTGGAGCAGAGCGGCGCTGAGTTTCCCACCCACCTCTCCCTTTTGGTCAATGTTAATGCATGTGTATGCTGTCATAGCCAAGCTGGCAGTTCAGCATGGGAACTACGATCTGATGGTGAGGGCTGCCAGACTGAACCCTCTTTAGGCGGAACCTCCTTAAGAAGGTTTGGGAGTGGAGCAGAAAAGCCGTTGGAGTCAGGGCGCTTCCAGCCCGAAGGGCTACTGAGAGCTGGCGCCCCTTAGCGGTAAGAAATGGATCTTCGAAAGACAGGGGCATGTAAGCCCACCTGAATTTCCACTATCGCTCTCGCTCTGCTTTTCAAAAGCGGATCTCCAGAAAGGGGCATACGCCGGCGGCTGGGTTCCACGATTGTCTTTCTGCGCTTAAGGTTAGCAGGTTTTCACTCCAACAGAAGCGGGTTGGAGGAAAGTTTTCACTAAAGGAACAGCTCTCCGGGCTGCCCAAGTGTTCAGATCGAATCCCATGTGCTTTCGCCTCCGCAGCTTCTTTTCATCCTTTGTCAATAAAACGGTTTGGCTATGGCCAAAATTTTAACCCACAGACAAGAGTGTTGTGTCGTTATTTTGTTAGGAACTCTGAGCAGTGCCAGTCCCACCCTCGGGTGGCAATCAGTGTTCCAGAAATGTTCCAACCTGTCCCAGCCAAAAGCAAGCCTAAGGCAAAACAGTCTGTTTGCAGAGATTTAATCTTTGAGTTACTCCAGGCAATACTATCTGGACGTCTCGTAACAAGGACATGCATCTTTGATTATCTCACCCTACCAGAGTACTCCATTGACATAATGGAATCTGCACATCTCCTGAATACCACAGGAGGCAGCAGTGTTTGCCTTCTTTGGGTCTCTCCTCCCCTCCCCTTTGCTTTATGTTATCTCATTTTACTTATTCTAACCTAACTTATTTTACTTTCTATTTTATTTCAGGTGGTTTATATTATGGGTATTCATTAATTGGTTAATATTTTGTGTCCCATAAATTAGTTAATATTTGATCTGCTTTAGATTGACATGGGTTTTATCCATATCCAAATGTGTTGTTACTAGTAATTTATGTCGCCATCTTTTAGCTTAAATTTTATAAGTCATGTTGCTATATTAAGCTGAAAACTTTGCTGAAGTTTTTGATTGTGATTTATTGCAATTGTTTAGATACTGTAATTTGCTTTCATATTGTGTGATAATGTGTTGTTAACTGGTCACAAGAGAAGGGGTGGTATACCATCTTAATAAATGAATGAAATTATGAATGAAAGTTCCAACATCAGTTATTACATTTGATCAGTCTTGTTTCTTTTCATATCCCATGGAAAACCAGAAATAAACTTTCGCATTTCCTCTTATCAATTTGACCAAATATCCATTGCTAGCCTTTGGTTTCTGCTGTCCTTTCTAAAAACCCATTCTGTCTTCTGATCTCTACCCCTCAGATTGGTATTTATTGGCCCTCATAATAATACACTATAAATTGCACCTGTCTAAGTGGATGGCTTTCCTCCCTGCTCTCAAATAAATGGAAGGTGATTGGGGTTACCTGAAGTGAATGCAGCCTACACATACCCAGAGACTCACTTGTCTATATTCCCACTTCTAAAACCCACTCCCTTCTCAAAATAATATGCTGCAGCCAGAATATTCCATTTCTGGTAGAACCCTTTTGGGGATTTTTATTGGATGGCTACAGCCTGAGCTCCCATCTGTATAACAGAATTAATTCGGTTAAGCTTCTAAGGATACTGAAGCCATCATCTATAAAGTATTTCTCCTCATTATGTTAAGGTGTCAGGAGAGTAGAAAAGAGCCTGCATTAGAGGAGGTACGTGGCTAGCCAATCCAGGTCCATTCAGTAGGCAGCATAAGGCACCAGAGATGGATAGGGCACCAACCAACCCAAGGCTATCCAGTGAGCTTTCATGGCAGAGTGGGCACTCTGACTACAACACTGAACTGCAAAATACATGAAATTGCTGGATTCAATTTCAGTCGGCTCTCTTTCATTTGTGACCCTTTGTATAATTGGCTTCAAAATCCAGCTTTGGAGACTCTGAATTTGGAGCTAGTATGGCATAGTGGTCAGAAATTCAAACTAAGATCTGCAAGACTCAGGGCCGGTCACGCTCTCTCAGGCTAATCTCCCTCACAGGGGTGTTGTAATGATGAAATGGAGGAGAGGAGAAGGATGTAATCCACAATGGGTCTCCATTGAGGAGAAAATCAGGGTATAAATGAAGTAAATAAATAAATGAAGAAAAATTGAACAGAGCACAGTGCTTGGGAAAGGTTGGGGTTAATTCTTTGCTTTTACTGAACAGTCAGACAGGACTAACCTTCAAGTCTATGCTGAGCCAGGGTGTTTATTGTTTCACCCTTGCCCATAGGATTTGGCCATTAAACACATCTACTCATCTAAGTTGGTTTGTTGCTTTTTCTTTTGATTGCTGAAATGAATAACAGGAACCTCCCTTATGTGAGATTACGGCAGTGCCATCTTGTTGACGGCTACCCTGATTCCTTGTCTGACCCAACCACAGAGGATTCTTAGACCTGCAGAACTAGATGTGCAGTTCCTTGGATACAGGCTGTAGTTAATACAAGATTCTGTGTTTTCTAAATCAAATTTACAATTTAATTTTGGATAAATATACATTTTGGGAATAGCCACCGCTAAGTCTGAATCAAAGGCTCATTCCGCACATGCAGAATAATGCACTTTCAAACTGCTTTCAATGCTCTTTGAAGCTGAGCAGAATGGCAAAATCCACTTGCAAACAGTTGTGAAAGTGGTTTGAAAACGCATTATTTTGCGTGTGTGGAAGGGGCCATAGTCTTTTGTCTCAAATTTCTATCTCATTCTCATAAATTGTCAGATAATGTCATATTTTCCAAGATATGTCTTCTTGACTTTTAAGAATATTCCCAAGCTGGGAGGGAAGGCAGCATAGTATAGCCCAATCTCAAAAACTATGCAGAGTCAGTACTAGGGTTGGAGATTCGGCCAGTCCAAATCCGAATTTTTACCGAATCTGCACTGATTCGGACGGATTCGGACGAGGAGGGGCCGAATCTGAACTGTCCGAATCCTAACAGATCCGAATCCATGGGATTCGGATCACCAGCCGAATTGCGTTTTTATTTTTTGGGGTTTTTTTCACGTTTCGGCCTGCAGGGGGCGCATTTTTAAACATATCAGCACCAAAATTTCAGGGTATCATCAGGAGACTGTCCTTATGATACCCTCCAAGTTTGGTGAGGTTTGGTTTAGGGGGGCCAAAGTTATGGACCCCCAAAAGGGGTGTCCCTATCCCCCATTGTTTTCAATGGGAACTAAGGAGATGAGGACTACCCTTTTGAGGGTCCATAACTTTGGCCCAAACCATGCACCAACGGAGGGTATCATCAGGACAGTCTCCTGATGATACTACTAATATTGGTACCGATACATCTACAAATGCACCCCCTGCAGGCACCCCCAGAAATTTGCACAAGATTCTTTGTTCTGCAGTGACTTAGCTGCATTGCTGTCAATAGGGAATTTCTGATAGAGGAGTGGAGTGCACATTTTTCATGGTAAACCCACAAAACTTTCAGGGTATCTTCAGGAGAGTCTCTGGATGACACCATCCAGGTTTGGGGAACTTTACTTCAGGGGGCAGTGGGAGATGGACCCTACCCTTTTTGGGTCCCATAGAATTAAACCCCCTGAAGCAAAATTCCCCAAACCTGGATGGTGTCATCCAGAGACTCTCCTGATGATACCCTGAAAGTTTTGGTGACCATACCTTCAGAAATGTGCACTTCTACCAAAAATTCCCCATTGACAACAATACAGCTAAGTCGCTGCAGAACAAAGAATCTTGGGCAAATTTCTGGGGGTGCCTGCAGGGGACGCATTTTGAGATGTATCGGCACCAAATTATCAGGGTATCATCAGGTGACTGTCCCGATGTTGCCCACCAAGTTTGGTGCAGTTTGGTTCAGGTATGGACCCTCAAAAGGGGTGCAACTATCCCCCATTGTTTCCAGTGGTAGCTGATAGGGGATGGGGGCTACACCTTTGAGAGTCCATAACTTTGGCTCCCCTGAACCAAACTGCACCAAACTTGGTGGGCAACATCGGGACAGTCACCTGATGATACCCTGATAATTTGGTGCCACTAGCTTTAAAATGCTGGTTTGCGTGTTTCACCGCTCACTCACTCCAGCAGGCTTCATGTGCAGGAGGCGGTGAAACGAAAACCAGCATTTTTAAAGCTAGTGGCACCAAACTTTCAGAGTATCATCAGGAGACTGTCCTGATGACACCTAAGTTTGGTGCAGTTTGGTTCAGGGGGGGCAAAGTTATGGACCCTCAAAGGGGGGCCTCTATCCCCCATTGTTTCCAATGAGAGCTAAGGAGATGGTGGCTACCATTTTGAGGGTCCATAACTTTGGCCCCCTAAACCAAACTGCACCAAGCTTGGGGGGGTGTCATCAGGACAGTCTCCTGATGATACCCTGATATTTTGGTGCTGATATGTCTAAAAATGCGCCCCTGCAGGCACCCCCCAAAATTTGCCCAAGATTCTTTTTTCTGCAGTGACTTCTGCATTGCTGTCAATGGGGAATTTCTGGTGGAGGGCTGTGGGGTGCACATTTATCAAGGTACAGTCACAAAATGTTCAGGGTATCTTCAGGAGAGTCTTTGGATGACACCATCCAGGTTTGAGGAACTTTGCTTATGGGGGCAGTGGGAGATGGACCCTACCCATAACATTGAACCCCTTGAAGCAACGGTCACCAAGCCTGGATGGTGTCATGAAGAGCCTCTCCTGAAGACACCCTGAAAGTTTTGTGGGTTTACCATGAGAAATGTGCACTCCACAGCCCTCCCACAGAAATTTCCCATTGGCTGTAATGGAGCCAGCCAGCCACTACAGAGCACAGAATCTGGGGAAATTGTTTGGGTGACTATGAGGGGTGCAGTTTTAGAGCTACTGTCACCAGAATTTCAGGGTATCATACAAGTACTGTCCCTATGATACTCCACAAGTTTGGTTCAGTTTGGTTCAGGGGGTTCAAAGTTATGGACCTTAAAAGTGTAGCCCCCATTTCCTGTTAGCTTCCATTGGAAACAATGGGGGATGGGGCACCCCTTTTGAGGGTCAATAACTTTGGCCCCCCTGAACCAAACTGCACCAAACTTGGGGAGAATCATCAGGACAGTCTCCAGATGATATCCTGAAAGTTTAGTGCTGCTAGCTCTAAAACTGCACCCCTGCAGGCCAAAACGTGTAAAAACACCAAAAATTCAAAAAAATAATAAAACGGACCCGAATTTTTCGGATTTACCCGAATTTTCGGGCATATCCGAATCGGCTATGATTCGGATTCGGGCATACAAATCATTTTATGCCCCAAAATACCCAAATCCGAATTTTACCGAATTTTTTTAGTATTGACCAACCCTAGTCAGTACCTGAAGGGGAGACTGTAAATAAATACTCTGCAGAGGAGAACAATGGCAAACCACCTCTGCTTCTCACTTGTCTTTAAAACTGGTTAACAGGCTCACCATAAGTCAGCTGTGACTTGATGGGACTTTGCATACACACAGAGGCGTACCTAGGGAAAATGGAGTCCAGTGCAAAATCTGAGTTTTGCATGCCCCCCCCATGAGCGGCCGCTGTTATGCTGGAATCCACCCCCAAACAGCATTACTTTCAATGGTATTTAAACTAGGGAGTCCAGATTCTCCTTTTAAATCCACCTTAAAGGGAGAATCTGGGGCCCTTAGTTAAAACAACATTGAAATTGATGCTGTTTGGGGTCGATTCTCCCTTTAAATCCATGCCAAAGGGGGTGGATTTAAAAGGAAAATCTGGGGAAATTTTTTTTGGGGGGTGCTGTCAGGAGTGCAATTATTAAGATAGCAGCACCAAAATTTCAGAGTATCTTCAGGAGATCCTCAGGGGGTCCAAAGTTATGGACCCTCAAAGGTGTAGCTCCCTTCTATTAGCTCCCATTGAAAACAATGGGGGAATTGGGCACCAACTTTGGGAGTCCATAACTTTGGCCCGCTGAACCAAATCTCACTAAACCTGGGTGATTTCATCAGGAGAGTCTCCCGAAAAATTCCTGAAATTTTGGTGCTGCTAGCCTAAAAACTGTGTCCCCTGCAGGCCAGAAACCGAAAAAAACACTAAAAATACAAAACCCTCACAAACGGACCTGCATTTCTTGTGCCCCCCACAAGGAGCACCTAGGGACATTCGGCTCTCCATGTCTCCATTGCAGGTACACTACTGGATACACATTCCAAGGCGACCATTGAGCAACTGGCTTAAGGAACATTAACAACAACAACAAAACTTAAGAAAAGCTGTGTGGGGTCAGATCAATGGTCCATCCCTTCCAGCATCCTGTTTTGTACAGTGGCCCACCAAGTATTATAGAGAAAGTAGACACAGGCTAAAGCATTCCCTTCTTGTCCCCCCCCACCCCACCCACAACCCCCACAACATTGGTATTTCTTCTGAAGATGAAGAGTTCCATTTACTCATTGTGGCTAACACATCCCACTGGAATGGCATCTGGGCAACCCCCCTTGAAATGAATGGCAAGAAAACTAAATTCTGATCTTGCCTTGAGAGAAGTCACTGCATTTTATATCTGGAATTAACCGATGCTGAGACTGACCAGAAATCCTCAAAGCATTTTTTAAAATTCTATGATTGTATAGCCCACTTTTCTGCCAATAGGACTCAAGGCTGTATGAGTTATATATAGCACTTCATCCAATCTGGCCCAATATGTAACATTCATAAAGTGCGAAGGCAGTATCTTGGATGTGTCATTTCAAAATGCCTGGAGTGATATCAAAGGCAAGACTTTCTCTGAGCTATTTGCTGGTCACTGGGACAGAAATGACAAAGGATTCTGTCCATTAGTTTTTCAATACAGTGTTCAATAGTAGTAGGAAATTGATGGTGTAACTGTGGCATCACATCGGGGAAACTTATGATGCGGACAATAGCACTTCCAATAAAAGGGCTTTTGATTTTCTGTGTGTCAAACTGTTTTAATATTAGGGCATTTCTAGGTCAATGAAGGGCTAATGTAGCATCATAAATCATATCTAAACGAGAGCCCTAAGCTGCCTATGCGTAAGTAGTATTTGGCTAAGGTCAAAAAAGCATTAAGGGGAATAAAAAAAAAGAGAGAGGCTACTGAAGCAATGCAGAAGCAGTATTTATTCCACTGCCCCCAAAGCTGACATTGACATAGCTGGCTAAGAAGAGTGAATAATAGGTGAATTAGAAATTAATGATTCCTCTGCTATGTAAATGGCAATTAAAGGACACGTCATGCTGCAGGCTCTGTCCTAAAACTCTTCTCCATTTGTTTAGACGGAAATTCATAAGGCATGCTAATGTAGCAAAGGGTTCCACACAACACCTTTACTGAAATCAGAAATCACAGCACACTGCGGAGTCAAGTATACTTGAAAGCTGTGTCAATGGATTCTCATTTTTAATAGAATTTTCCCTATGAAATAATATGTTGTGAGTGGTTAATCCTCTTGGTATGAATAAATAATGACTGCACAAGCCAACCACAAAGAAACACATTATACCTTCAAAATAACAGCCGTGAAACTCAATAATTTACATTGATTATTATCCTACACATCAGAGTGTTACTCTAACAAAGCAGCCCAGTTGCTGTTGTTGGTTTTTCTCCCTTTTCCTGAATTTTGGGGAACAACTGTTTTCTTCTTGTTGTGTGCTCTGTTTTCAAGTCATAAAAAAAATCCTTTCACCTCCATTCCATGCAAATGCAATTAAGAAAAGATGACAAATTCAATACGATGTAATGAGGAAGAGAAGGAATTCAGTAAAGACCTTCTCTGCCCATTTTGTTTGTGCTTGTAGCTTTTATACCGCCCTTTGGGGAGGGCGGTATAAAAGTGGAACAAATAAATAAATAAATAAATAAAAAGTGATCACTGCTACACACACACACACACACACACACTTTTTAGAAGCAGAGAATCCTTCAAAAACAATTGTCAGGAAGATCCAAAGCCAAAACTCATAAAATAAAGAGTCATTTAAGCTGTGCAGTATATAAACAAAATTGCAGTCCTGATCTACAAAATGTGTGCGTTATAGTCAGACACGTGTGAGGAAAATTGTTAGGAACAAAGTAAAGTTAGATGCATTTGTCATTTAAAATCTGCAAATTCCTGCAATATTCTGTGCTAGCATGTGAAACAAATGGGCTTCTGGGAGGGAAAGCTGCATTGACAAACCCAGCAAAGAGCAATTTTCTGTCATTTAATGAAGGATGGAGTGAAGCCTTGATAAAGTACCGACTCATTACGAGTTTGTTCGTGTTTATGTGTGTGTGAGAGACAAATGGAAAGACAGAGAGATTGTTAGTGGATGCAGGAGAAATCTCACCAGTTCAATCTTTTTGGACAAACTGGACTGGCTAACAAACTTTTAATTTTTACTACACATTCATCGATGCTCATTTGCACATATGCTCATCTGAGAAATAAAATGGACCCCCCATCTCAGTTTTTGCAACGATCACTGTTGATTCTGATTCCTGTTTGCCTAGGATTAATATTCTGGCAAGACACTATAGCCAAATTTAAGAGGATTGAAAGCCCCACAAGTTTGCATGATAAAAAAATGAGTCAATGGAGCCCATAAGCTCAATGACATCCTTCCCCAGAGTACTACAGTTAATATCACATTGCATGGCTACTTGATTCTCTTAGTGGGCTGCTAGAAATATTCCTCTTCTGAAGTTTAAACTGGGAAGCACAACCCTTTTTTGAGGGGGGGGGGTCATTTTTATTAGTTTTAATCCTGAGCGATTATTGAAGAATAAATTGCTGAGACCTCTTAATAATTTCAATGTTATTTAAAAGCAGCTGTTGGAGGCTGGTAGGATATTCAGCTTTGCATAGTTTGCAGAAAGCCTGAAGAGTGGAAGCATTCCTGACCTCCTCAGGCAGACCATTCCATAAGGCTAGTACCACAATGGAGAAGGCATGTGTATGTGAAGTTGTTGATCTTGCCCATTTGCAGGTTGGCACATGCAAAAGGCCCTGTTCAGATAAGTAAAGCTGTTTACGGATGTCATTGGGTGACCCTGGGTCAGTCATACTTTCTCAGCCTGACCTACCTCATAGGGTTTTTGGTCTTAGTAAACAGAACAGACAAAAATCAAGATTACAAGTTATAGCCTTGACTGATTCAGGATCTTGTCAATATCCCTAATGAAAACAGGGTCAAAATGGACCATATACACCCCAGGTGATGTATTAGGTGTTTTGTCTGGTGTGCCTATGTTACAGTTGACATTCAGAGCAAGCTATATTCTTGATATTTTATCAGCAACAAAAAATGCTGTAAAAGTATCATAGCTAACTGTCTCTTCCTGGGACAATAAAGGCCCAGATTTTGACATCTGCAGGTGCTGAGGTACCTTCTACAAATGAGGTTGTTGTGAACAAGCTGATGTTATGGTAGCAAAAAGTAACATTTCTTTTCTGCCATCATCATCATCACTTCATGGGTCTTCCAACTGGCTCTATAGCAAAATCAATTGAACTTCCTGTTCAGAAATACAAAATAAGTGAAATTCCAAATGCTTTGTTTCCTGAACAATCCAGATTGGCAGGAACTAAAGCTTTTTTTGCATACAAAATATGTGGTCCACAATTGAGACCCCCATCCAAAGGATGGGCAATTCTCTCATGAGAGTGTTATATGGCTGCACCGGTGGATCTGCCCTCCAGGGCACTTTCATTGATGTCAGGTGATTCAGCCAGGGTGCAGCCTCCATGGCCCCCTTCCCAGTGCTGGGATGAGTCACTGGATGTGGTGCCAGCATCCCAGGGGCCCTGCCACCACCAGTGTAGCGGGGATGGGCCAGGGGCATGGCCAGGAGAGGAGCCAACTTTAGTCTGCTCCCTCCCAGACTTTGCCAGCATGACGCCAACAGTTTGCACTTCAGACTTAAGCCACCCTAAAGGTAGTGTAAGCCTATTGGTGCCCCTAGAGCACAGGTGTCAAACTCGTGGCCCTCCAGATGTTCATGAACTGCAATTCCCATCAGCCCTTGCCAGTATAGCCAATGCTCATGTTGGGAAGGACTGTTGGGAATTGTAGTTTATGAACATCTGGAGGGCCGCGAGTTTGACACCCCTGTCCTAGAGGCTTCTTGTTGGCAGGGAGATTTTTTCACTTTGCGAGCCTCCCTATGCCGTTGAGAAGCCTCTGAGAGAGTGACAGGGCAGTGCCACATTGGTTTGCATGGGGCTGTGAATGCCAGCCTTTTTTCCAGTTATCCAGTTATGATGCTAAGATTTCAGTGTTGCTGATACTTATAGAAAGCAGATTCTTTTCTCACAATTGAATAGATTACTGTACAGTACCATCCTCCCTTCCTACATGAGCTATTTATTTTGATCACTTGCCTTTTTAAAAAGAGAATTTAAAAATAGTATTTCAATGAAACAAACAATTATAAACATCCAGCAATAGCAACCCTTATTTAAATATGTGCTGTTTCTGCATATTCTGTTGTATTGAATGTCTTACATTTCTTTGAAAAGACCAAGCTGTGCTAAGCAGCCTTTAGCTGTCACAGATGAGACCAATAAGCACATCCTGACTTAACACACATCAAGGGTTGCTAAGGATACACCGTCAAGGGACAAGGGTCAGGAGTCAAACTGACCAATATTGAGTAAATTACATTGGTTCAAATGATTCCCCCTGAGCTAGTAATGATATGGCATACACATAGTTTTGGTGTAAAGACTAATAAATACTGTCTTTGAAGGCTCAAGAGGACACAAAGCATATACAATTATATGGAAACCTCTATGCCATTGGACTGTACTGCCCAATATATTTAAATATGCCTGTGTGTGAATGACTAATATTTCAAGTCATTGTTGTTTTTCACAGGAAGGCAAAGAAAGAAAAGAATTCAATATTTTCTGGCCTCTGATGACTTAAAAAATGTGTACAAGAGCCAAGGCAATGGCACAATGATTGGGCACCTTCTAGAAGTCATCTATTTGGCGAAATAAAATATTTATACTTTTGGACACTGCTGTAAATGTTTGTGACAGCCAACAAGTATCCAGGCATGCAGTGTGTCTTGGGAAGATTGTAGTTCACAACTGTTTGGTTTTGGGATCACAGATTATTTGTAAACTGGGGTATGATATGCACATTGTCCAGAATTGGGGAGCCCACCCCCCACACTCACAGTAGACCGGAAGGTAACTTCCTCATACCAGTAGGGATCAGTGACATGGTTCCACTTGGCGCCCCACAGCAGGCCCTGAAACAGCAACTTTTTTGTCAAAAGAACAGGAGTGCCAGCAAAGCTGTGTGGCTCCTTTTAAGGAGCTGCACCTAGTAGGTAGGACTGTTTCCAGCTGCCCATCAGGCCCAGAACACAATCAGGAGAACTTTCCAGTGAAGTATAATGCCACACCCCATATGAAGTCTCACAGGAATACTCATTCTCTTGGGATTTCCAGGGTACTTCCTGAATGGGTGACTCAGTCAATGACAATGTGCAGAAGCCCATCAGAATCCAGAACCACTGTGGCAGTGCACTCCAATAGAACTAATGTCAACCCAGAGAATCTCTGCAATAAAAACTCAAGATGGGGTGAATTTTGCAAGGCCAGCAGAACCAATGGCAATGTAAAGAACCGAGCACAGCCCAGGCCCACTGTGGCAGTGCAATTTCAAACCAAACTACAGACAACAGAACTAATGTCAAACAAGAAAATCATAGCACAACAAATCCACACTGATGGCATGGCAATTGCTGCACAACACTGAAAAAGAGAAACATAAATGGGACACAAAGAAACTCCAACGAAGGGGGAAAAATCCTCTTGAAACTAACAAAGGCCCCTTCTGCACATGCAAAATAATGCATTTTCAAACCACTTTCACAACTGTTTGCAAGTGGATTTTGATATTCCGCACAGCTTCAAAGAGCACAGAAAGCAGTTTGAAAGTGCATTATTCTGCATGTGCAGAATGAGACAAAGACACAATCAGCCTGGCAAGCCCATAGAAACCCCCAAGAGACTCAAAAACAAAGGGAAAATAGACCCAAAAAGTCCAATAAGGGATTGTTCAGGTATATTTTTAGTCAGAGTATGTCTAAATGCACACTCTTAGTGGCTAGTGGTGGCACCTCAGAGAACTGTGGAAGAATGTTCAAAGGTTATGACATATTCACTGGCAGAGAAACATAGAGGAGAAAATATGCAGCTTGATGGACAAAGTATGAAAGGAGCGATGATCATGAGCTTTTCATTGCAAGACTATTTTTTTAAATGAAACCTGTGAGGTCAGGGAAGGAAGAGGGATGTGAAGTAAAACTCCTACGGAAAACTTTTAAGGGGGCATTGCTGAGTCCTGCTATTTTTTGAAAATGGCCATTTCAGTTTTGCCTTTCTCTTGTGCAAATCAACATCATTTTCTTTTCCGTCAACTTCCCCTCATAAAAAGTATTCATTTTTTCAGTATCACTTCTCTTAATAAATTATTGACAAGCACATATTTATTGTACAATTGTTTTAAAAAATGTATAATATGAAAAAAAATTCTACAGAATGAACAGCAAAAAGAAAAAAAACCTGTTGACCAAAATATAAACTGCAAAATGCTCATCCCTGTAAAAGTGCTTTGTGTCTTAACAAGATGTGCATATATTTACAATGATGAGTTTGCAATTCAACGGTCTTATGAAAACCTTTAATGTTTGACTTACCATTGATTCCTTTTCTCAAATGCAGCAGTGTCTGATTGTTTTAACTTTTATTTTATACAGAACAACTCCACCCTACAGCAATTACATTGTGATTTCATTATCGATTTCATTGAGGTTGGTGGCTTATAAAGAAGATACTGGAATTTGTCACAGAAAATAATATGAATAAAGGTAACAATATGAATAAGTCACAGCTGTTGTGCTATGAAGAGATCCTGCTCTTTCTTGAGGATATTACTTAAGCCACAATTAGTTATTCAATGCTTTAATAGTTGGAGAGACTGGCTTCTGAGCAACAGTGAGATCTTTACCTAAGTTCAAAGCTCCAACAATGTACCACATATGCCTGTGTTTGCAGTTCTTCTAATTATTTTAATGTAGTTGTGACTGTTGCCTTCAAAAACAATTTGTTTATATTTCTGTCAATCATTTCAGTTTCTTCATATTTCATTCTACTCTAGGATATATGCTCTTTTTCATAGCAGCCGTTTTCATTGCTGGTGTTCGCCTGTCATTTGTTTTACTTGACTTGAACACTATTTTGATATTATGTGCCAGTTATATGCAATTGATGTGAATGACTGGCTGAAAAGTTTGACATGAGGAAACAGAAAATGGCATTAAAAGATGCTTGTGTTTGCATAGACAATGGAAGAGCAAAATAGAAATGGCAGTTTTTGACCAAGATCCGCACCATGTCCATATCTGTAGCTCCATTTCTCCTAGATAGCCTTCTGTCCTTTAGTCAGAAGATTCACTCTTTTTCTGTCTGTGGTCTTCCTTTCTTCTACCCCAGCCTTGGCAGAAGTATGCCATTAATCCCACCATTACTCATTCCACCTCACATTCTTCCCATGCATAGGTTTTCAAGGAAGTATGAAGCTCCAGAATTATTATTGGACATTCCATAGTGAAGTTGGGTAAAGAACTTATCTTGCAGGAAAATTGTGAAACAGAGCAGTAGTTTGCTTGTTTGTTGCAGTTTACACACACACACACACACACACACACACACACACATACATACAAACATATGAGCATGCCGCAGGTTGTAGAAATATGTTTTTCTCATTTATACTACTTAAAAAGTCTTTTGCTAAATATAGGCCGTTTCCGCACGGCCCAAATACAGCGCCTTAGGGACGGCAAAAATGGCGTCCCTAAGGCGCCGTTCGCACAGGCGGCGCTGCTGAAACGCAGCAGCGCCAACCTGGCTTCCCTCCACCTCCCCCAGAGCGGCGTCAGGCCGCCCCAAAAAACCTCCCTCCTGGGAGTGCGGAAAGGGCAGTGCGGAAAGGGCCATAGATATAAAATTAAAATTCAAACAAGAAAAAAACCCCACATTTATTCCAACCCACTTAGTAATGGACATAACTAAAAGTTCGAAAAATGTTTTAAATAGTTATTGTAAATGTCTGCTGACCCTTAACTACAGTAAAGCATTGCCAGAGCAACATTAAAGTTATTACACAAGTTAATGAGGCCTTAAATTGGGATATTTTATAAGATTCTAGTGATTTTCAGTAGTACAGTATGCAGCTGTTAAATGTATCATCTTTGTGCACAATGACTGAATTCTCTAATTGGCCACTTAAGAAAAAAACCATAGCCACCCAAGAAGGTTTGAGTGTCTTAGAAAAATCAACTTTTGCATAATGTGTTTGGATCACAGGGAACCCATTACTGTAATTTTTGTTTAATTAGAGATAAATTATCATACCAATAAAGACAATTGCAATTTTGCCACCAATTTTAATGAGGCCAGGATTTTACCCACTGCTTTGTGAGCTTTGAATTGTGAAAAAGACTTAATACTCGTTTTTGCTCCTTTCATTTGCTAAATGCAATAGCTGATTACACACATTCCTGTTGCTATAAATTGCTTTCAGGGGCATCTGCAGGAGGCCCTGCAGGAAATTATCTATAGCATAATCCTATAAACTAATAGAAATAATGCAGAAAGATGACAATAAGGATTTGGTATTCAAATGGCGAGCAGCCAACCACTGAGGGTCAAATGATATGTGATGTTGCAGTTCCATTCGTGGAAATCTCAGTGTGTCTTTTGGCCCTGAAATGCATTGGGATTAGACTAAAGTGCTGTTGAAAGGGGTCTAACTCCCTAATAAAAATGACTCCCTTATTTAAGTTTGGTCAAGCCCAGGAAAAAAGGACATGCACAATTTAGGTGCCTTTATTTGTTTCTATACTGTAAGCAACCTAAGTGAGTCCATTTTCCAAATTGTGGTGAGGCTTTCATCACAAAGCCTTGAAGATGTGACTCTTTGTGGTGCATTTTGTGGATAAATTTACTTAGACCCATTATGACTTTATATATCATAAATCCTCTTGAAACCAACAAAGACACAATCAGCCTAGACTTTATGGTACTTGTCTAATTCCAAAATCTGTCCCTTGCCTGCAGACACTTAAATCCACAGATGGAGTACCTAACTTGTTTTTCTACAAACTTGGCCCCCTAGGTCTGCAGAAAAATCTTGGAGGGTTTAAATCCCCCCATTTGAAAAGTAGCATTGCCTGCATATGTCCTGGGGGAGTTGTCCTTCTAGTGGGGAAACCAAGATGTTACCTGAAGTGGTGGGAAGTCCCCCTTTTAGTGTGGGAAAATTAGCTGGAGCAAACTCTTAACTTTGCAAAAGACTTGCCAACATGGAGTCTTGATTGCCTGTGTATGCAAGAGTCAGCTTTTAAACAGAAACTCGCAGGATCACAGTTTAATCACACACACAAGCCTTTATTGGCATACAAAACAGGACAATATTTTAAAACAAAACGAAGTTGGATCACAGTTTAACAATTTTTATTAAAGGATTAAAAATGGGGGTACACAGGCACACAATAAAACAGCAGAACACACACACACACAGTCCTAGGATATAGGCAGTTGTAAGACAGTAGGTCTGGAATAGATAAGGAATATATAGAGGAACAAAAAAATTATGGTCATCTAATTCTGGAGTGGAACAGAACTGAACAACCCGTGCTTAGCTTTGTGGAACAGTATCACACACATAGAGCTGTCCAGAGATACTGAACACTGTCTATTGGGACAATGGGCTTCTTTATAGGGAGAAATGGACTCTCAGGGTTATGCAGAGTGATCCAATATCTCCCTAAACAAAAGGGATTGCCTGCCCTTCTTGGGAAGGACAAGAGACAGACATCAACTTTAATGGTGGGTCATAAGTCTAATGGGTTTAGACATCAGCCTGATGTGCCCAGGGAAGTTAGCTGAAGAGATTACAGCTGTGAAACAATGATAATGTAAAGCAAAATGGTTGTTAAAAGTGGTTGTAAAACTCAGAGGAAGAAACATTAGATAGTACAATATAGGGCAGGTAAGCAAATTAATACATCCTTTGTCTTCTCTGGGCCGTATGGTCCAGGGGTGGAGGTGGGAACTCTCTCCAGGGCAACATCTTTGTGTGTAGACTTAATCTTGTCAGGAAAGGTGTGAGAGGAAATTATGCAAATTGCTTTGGAGGGAGACAAGTCCAGATCAAGTTCTTTTTCCTTATAGGTACATTGAGCAAATGCCCAGCTCAATAGTAAACCAAGGATCTGGGTTCTGCATTAAGGGATAGAGAGCTTGATGAGGAGCAATCTTATTGATAGCTTCCAGGAGCTTCAAATTCCAAGCTTCCACTGCAGTGTCAACAGAGCTGTTGTTTGGGATCTCATCCTGGGCAGGGAGAGTGGGGGAGGGATTAGTGTTAGAGAGGAGAGGGGGAAGGGGGGCATCATCTGGTCAAGGTCCACCCATCCTGGAATTTAGTAGGATCCATAAATCACCGCGGACAGAATATTTTAATCTCCCACCCATACATGCCCTGCAGAGTTTCAGTGATACATTCACCCTAGCCTTGATTAGATGGTGTTGAGACCATGGTGTAGCCTGAACTTCCAGCCTCCAAACCAGACTTCCTCCACCAATTCAGTTCAATCTCAGGATGGTCCTAATTGCATGAACATATTTCAGTGGTGAAAGCTGATGTTGAACAAGCTGCTTAGATGTGTGTGACCTACCACATCTAGGCCTGACTCTTGCCCTTCATAACTGAGTTGGTTGGGTCAGCCCAATAAATCAGGGAGGTAAATAAACACCTCCATGCAGGAGGGAGTATTCCAACTACTTTAAATGATGCATTGTAACACACACACACACACACACACACACACACACACACACACACACACACACAAAGAAGGCTTCAGTTGATATACCAGTCACAGCCATTACTTAAAAAAGAAACCATACAGTGACCAATGCTCTGACCACATCCAGCTTAAATTACTGTAATGTGCACTACATGGGTTTATTTAGAAAACTTTCCCCAGAAATTTCTGTTGGTTCAAATTTGTGGCTAGATAGACTGGATATATCATGCTGTGCTGAAACATCTCCAATGGCTTCAAGGCCCTGAATATCTTGGAGCCAGAGTAACTAAAAGACAATCTCCGCTCATACTGTCCAGCACACCCGTTTTTTCTCACACACCTTGCTCTCCTTACACCCAAATGTGACAGGTAGGTACTCATCTTCCTGCACATTTAGCATCTGATAGCTTTCTTGACCTTATGAACCAAGTCATATTTAATGTATTGTCGAAGGCTTTCATGGCTGGAATTACTGGGGTGCTGTGTGGTTTCCGGGCTGTATGGCCATGTTCTAGCAGCATTCTCTCCTGATGTTTTGCCTGCATCTGTGGCTGGCATCGTCAGAGAATCCTCTGAAGATGCCAGCCACAGATGCAGCCTGGAAACCACACAGCACCCCAAGTCATATTTTCTGAGTTTCAAATGTATTTCAACTTATTTTAGCATAGCAGAAAACAAGTTTATGTGATGGCTAGTTGCAGTGTGCTGCAGCGATGGGAATAAAGATTACTTGGACTTCTTGATACAGAGCCAAGACAAGAACTTTGCTGGGGAGGAACTGGAGCTGAGTTCAGTCTGAAATTTGTCTCTCAATTATGCTGCCATTCCACTGTAATAAAATCTTAAAAGATTTGTTTTCTGGAATCCAATTAATTATACTGGAAAATATTGTCAACCAAGAATGTCTCCCCTTCTAGCTAGCCCAGTCTACATAGTATATGTCACTGAGCCTCTGATGTGGCTTGACTCAGGCTTGACTGACTGCATCCTCAGTAAATGGCAATATAAGACATAACTGAAAATGAAATTGCAGGTGACAACCACGGACAGGGTTTTTTTCCAGTGAAGGGACCTTGCCCTTCCCTTTTCTGTTATCCCAATGAACATTCATACACATGCGTAAATTGCATGACGCACATGAATCCCAAATACTGGCTCGGTAGGCTTTTGTATACACTGGCATGTCTCCAAGGATAAGAAGAGAGGCAATATGAGAATGTAAACAGAATGTAACGTTAGAGTTCTAAGATGCAAAACAGCAAAAGTCAAGGAAAAATGATAACTCTCAAACAGATATCTTTCAAATGCAGATCTAGCATAATGAGCAAATACAGATGGCAGTTTTCAGGAATTCAATAGCCCCAGTAAACCTGGGCAAGATTCAGAATTCGTGAAAGTTGGGCTGCTTCATTCCATTTCTTAGCCTTCTGCCAAGAAGACAGAGATGGACTTAGAATTCTACCTCAGAAACTACTGCTTCTTGATATGGATTTCTGTTAATGAAGCGACCTACAAATTCCCTACTGATTAGGTTATTAGCTAGCATTCATTTTGGAACATTTTGCTTTCTTAATTTGACTATATTTTTGTGTTACAGAATAAACCAACACTGCTTTTTTTAGTAAGCTTAAGTGTTCTTGGGGGAATTCTAATTGGCCTACCTCCCCTCATGTTAATAACATTATGTTATCAACCAAATGAATGAATACAATAATTTGAGATATTTGGGAGGTTATTTATTGGTATAACATGGTCTAGCTGCAAGGAATGTATCTTGTAGTTCTTGAGTTCCGCCTATTCCACAATCCAGTAGATAATAGCTGACACATTAGTTAATTGTATATTTTAGGGTGGATTTAGTCCAGGGGTAAAACTGAAGTAACCAAAATCAATGACCCTCAAATATGGCTAAAGGATGAGGGGTAGAAAACCTTTTAAAACTCTCCATGTTATTCATAATAGCTATTATTCCTATTATTAGGTAGGATTCAGACACATCCCCAGGCAGGCACATATTTCCACCCAACATTCACTAGACACTTTACACAGAAGTTCACAGCTGTCATTTTTGGTCTGGCGAAAGAGTGATTCAGGCTGTTAGGTATATAGCTTCATCAAGAAGTACCTCCACCAATTTTACTTTAGGTCCATGGTAGAGAAGGGAGGTCTATCCCCTTCCTCTATTATGTAAATAAATAAGCCAAGTTTTTGAACCAGGGCTGAGATGCCCATTCTTATTTCCTACCTTTGTTATAGTGAACATTTTCAGCACTTCCCACTGCCAACTTTACATATCATTTTCATTTCACGCCACACTGGATATCTATTACAGGACATTACATTATACCAAGAGTTCAGCAATGACAGATGTACTAATAGTGTACAAACATCAATTGTGCAAAATTGTTTGTTACTGGAACACACTGTCCATAACAATTTGATCCTGTGTTGTTTTTTCTTGGAAATTTGATCATTTTAGATATTGTTTGGCTCAACTGATAAAAAGACTAGCTTTATTTATCTCCTCAAATTTCCAAGGTTTTCAATGAAGGTGGTGAAATTCAGCCTCGACTATCAAAATACAATGAATATTGATGCATTGTATGCATGCTTCTCTCTCATTCTCTTCAGTTCTTTCCCATAAACACATGCACATCACACATGTCACTTTTTATGCTGCAAGTCTGTTATATTCCACTAACTCTAAGTACTTGCTAAAATGATACCCCGTGAAACACCTTGCATGACACTATATTGACTATGTAGATAAGAGGCAAATCTTCATAAAGGCTCAAATCCTTGTCATGCTGATTTTGAAAAATTCTTCTGAGAAAGTTGTATCACTTGCCACATGAAATAATGAGAGTAAAGCGTGAAAGACTGGGAGACATTATTATTTATTTAAAACATTTCTATGCCACCTTTCTACCCAAGTAGGGTCCCCAAACAACAGAACATTAAAACACTGAAGACATCAAAACCTCAATTCTCAACGTTTATTCTCAATAAACATAATTCTCATTAAAACCTCTTTTTCAGGTTAGGGCCATATCACCCATATTACCATGTTACCCATTCAACAGCTACAACATGAAGTAATGATGTAGTAATACTTTCTCTTTTGAGGGGCCTTGTCCCTTCTTTTGAGGGGCCTGTCCCACAAAGGAAAGCGTCCCAGTTTTTTCTGACTTACCACAAACAAATCAAACAAAATGTCTACCACCCAGGTAGTTGTTATGCAGATGTTGCTTTGGATGGACATAGTCCAGAAGAAAGAGTGTAGCAGCCCACTGAGTTCAATTGTTTTAGACAGCTGTGACTCTGTTTAGGATTGCACTATAAGACTCAGATCTGGGAGTCCTGGACTTGAGTCCCGAGACACTGGTGAATTCTTTAGGCAACTCTTGAGCAAATCACTATCTCTGGTTGAGTTCACACATTTATTCTACTCACTCAACATCTGCAACATGAAGTCATGTTTGAAGGGCATCATTATTTGCAAGAAGAGCTTTCATATCGCTTATTCTGTCAAACATAACATTATTTAAAAGAACACTTAACAACAGACAAAAACATTGAACAATCCACATGCAAAATACTCAGGAACAGTCATTAAGTATTATCATCTCAGGTGATTTTTGAGCATCCATTTCTATAACGGACACACAAACTGAACTATAGTTTTTCCTATGTTGCACCACAATGAACTTTTACTTTTTTACACAGCCTAATATTTTTCTCTTCATCAAATATAGGTCTCTGATCCCACCTTTTGCTACTAATCTACAATGAGCAGAGTTATTAATAAGTGGAGTACTAGAGATATGGTTTGTTCTTGTTATGAAATTGTCTCAGCAGCTGGCAAAAAAACTCCAATACTTGCCTTAATTTTTTTTTTCAAAATGTGGATGTGCCTCCAATAATTTAAAAAATAGATGGTGATAAGTTGAAAATGTCAGGTAATTGGCAGACAGATAGAAAGTTAAACTGTGTCCTCAGTGAAGCAAATTAACCAGCAGCTGCCAGCAGAGGCCCCAAGGTCATCTGAATGTCAGAATCGAGTAAAGGCCAATCATTCAGAAGGGGTTCTCTGCTGATATTTGCCCTCCCTGGTCATTTTCTGATCTCCCAGGAACTGCCCTGAACTACTGCCAACATGTGTTCATTTCTAAAAATTACACAGATTGTGATTTATTACCCATCAAGCTACAAAAATCCATTGTGAATTAAATCAGCCCTTTGTTTAAATTGCTACTCTGGAATACGTATCATATCATCATAAATGACATTGAAGTTATAATCTACAGTAGTCTGCTTCAGACACTGATAAGGCTTCACCAAGGGACGATCAATACTTACTATTCATTTTTGAAATTATCTTCACATTGATCCCTGAACAAGCGCCAGCAACACAGAGGCGCAGTGGCTTTAATACAATAATTATATAAAGGTTTACAGGCTCATCCTCCCAGCCAATAAAAGCTGTCAGCTGGCAGGGACAGTTACAATCCCATAATCCATCAAAATGCTGTTCTCTGACCTATGGGCTTCTGGGCTTTTGGTAGACCTCGATAAGCATGCTTATAGAGGAGAGCAACAAACAGAGGCAAAACAAAAGCACCAGATTCGTGTTACTGATTACAAAAAATATCTCCTATAACACTTTGTGTTATCCCAATAAAATTTGAAACAGTGAGATCTCTTGCTTTTTTTTTTTGCCTTCCTCCCAGAGGGTATTAGAGTTAACTGTTAAGATGTTTCACATTTTCTTATTTTATGTGTGTCAATTGTTTTATAGCTTTGGGGGAGGGCTTGTTTTAATTTTTACGTCCAGTTTATTTTTGTGCAACTCTTTTTATGTTTATTTGATCTACCCTTCTTATCATGACAACAATAAAGTGTATTTTATTGGACTTCATCAAAGGAATGAGATAAAAAAAAAAAGAGGACCTGTGCAGACACAAGAGACCCACAAGCGCAGCTCAAGTTTTGCAGACTGTTTTGGTCTCATCAGTTCCAGCTGCTGATGAGGCTACTGAGTTTTGAATTTTGCTTGGCTCTCCAGCACTATCTCAAGGAAAACTACCACGAGTAGGAAACTCTCTGTTATACACTATGTCCTTTCTTTACTAGCTTAGTTCTCTCTCTCATTCTAAAGTTCTGCTGCTTTCCCTGCAGATGATCTGGAATCAAACTTTCAATTAGGATGAAGATCCCTTAAGTGATAATGGCTGATACAAGCCCCTTAAAACAATCTGAAAATTAAAATACTGGAAATCAGGTGCATTTGGGGGTAATCACCGAATAGCATCCAGACAAGGTTCATGCTGTGGGTTTGGGGGGATTTGCTTTTTCTTTCATAGACACACTGCTGTAGCAATAAAGACTCCGGCAGCATAGCAGGAATGGGTAGTGGAGAGAGAGAGTTAACATTAACTTTTGTAGCACATGAATCAAAACTACAGAATGGCTCAAGGGCAAAACTACCACTGACATTTTAGAGACTGGGTTAACTGTTCTCTTCATAGCTATTGATACAAGAATAAAAATAAAATATGTCAGCTCTGATGAGTGACTTTTAGAAGCATGAAGGAAGGACAATGTACAGGAAGATAAATGAATCAATGGATGGAAGTCACCCTTATACATGTATAGCCCCACCCAATGCATGTCCACTCTACATATTCTTACATAAGTACATATAGAAATACAAAACGAAAGTCTTTCTTAGGACCATGTTTAAATTAAAGGATGTAATTAATGTTAATTTGGTCTCCTTAAGTAGCAAATGTCTGCTATTATGGGTTCTTATAATCTCGGTGTGTGTCTATCAGTAGGAAGACACAAAGTACATGGTGTTACTAATACAAATTTAACAAGTTTATTGGAAGGCACTACTGCAAAGCATACTACAAAAGCAAAGTGCATAATGTATGAATGAATGGTAAAAGGTATGGATAAAGAAACTGCTGAAAGATTTGTATAACTGTAGAAAACAATATGGAATGTAAGAACAGAGAGTTCATAAGAATGAGTGAATAAGACATGCTTTTACAGTACAGTTCTAAACCATTCCCCAGTATAGGACACAACAGGTAGTAGAAAGATGAACCATAAAATATCGTATTCATTGGCAACACACTTGGAACAAAAGTTTGTAAAAATCAAAGCAAACTTAGTGAATATTAGCACTAAATTACTAATTGCTGCTCTATATTCTCCTGCCTTTCTAGTTACAGCTCAGTGCCCTGGCAAACAAAAGCAGTTCCATAGCTATGAATCCAAGAAGGCTGAAGAGACAGCACCTTCACAGAATTGTGGTCCTCTCATCCTGCAGACTTCTAAGGATTCAGGGAAGGCGAGGAGAGGGAAGACAGGCGGAGGCAAGAATAAATCTTAGGAGGCCTCAAGACACAATCTTCAAGGCAGGCAGACCATTAAAAAGAAAGGGGTTCTGTCAGGCCACATTCTTCCTGGACTTTTTTACATTTCACTTGGTCAGGCAGTACCATGGTTGCACTGAAACCCCTCTCCTTCAAGATGGGGACAGAAGTGTCCATTTAATTTTCTTCCCGTTCACTGCTTACTTTGGCATGCAGGGAATGACCCTTCCCCCATACCATGATATCATCCACTATCTCCAAAAATATGTTCATCAGAACTCTTCTAATCCACCAAGAGACTGTTGTTCTGTTTGCCAGATTTGCAGTGTATGCTTATGTCTGGCAAACCTTTTACATTCAATAATTAGTCGTGCATTCTGGGGAATTCAGATGAGGACTTTCAGACTGGGGTTTGAGAAAGGGCACCCCTGTTAAGAATGATTGTGCTTGCAAACACTTCTGGTATGCATAGAAACCTGGTCCTCTGCTATCTGGGGAAATGGCCTTTTAAAGGAAAGAGAGATGCTAACAGCTGTTTACCATGGCCACTTTTATCTTTTTGTTTCCCTCCCTTCACAATGGCCTTGACATGGAGGACCCATACATGTCTAATCTTGTCCGATTTCAGAAGCTAAGCTGGGTCAGGGTTGCTACACAGGGTTGCTACACAGAAACAGGAAATGACAAACCTCTGAAAGACTTTTGTCTTGAAAACCTATGGGTTGCAATAACTTGGCGAAAGCTTGATGGTAGATTCCATCACCTCTTTGGCACTGCTGCTTCTAAAGTTCTAAATTTCAGAATCCTAGTAAGGACATTTGTAGAAAATGTGGGACACTGGAACCAGTTCCATCCCCTGTATACCATCATAACTGGCTGCTATTATTATTGTGGTAACATTGTCCAAAGAAAGTAACAGAAAATGAGAAGGTAAAGATCCTGTGGGACTTTCGAATCCAAACGGACAAAGTGTTGGCACATAATACACCTGACATCACAATGATTGAAGACAAGAAAGTGACCATCATCAACAAAACAAAGTATATTACAACTTCGTAGGCCTCTGGGTGAGGCTCGAATTGTAATGAAAGAGCAATAACCAGCTAAAGAACTGGCAGCTGTGAAATCAACCTATAATAATAATAAGTGGTGAAATCGATTAATGGCTAACAACTGGAAAGACATACTTGATTCAGAAAGATCCAGCCGAAGGAACAACACTTGGAAACTACAGGCCAATAACATGTTCGTCCACAATGCTCAAAGTGCTCACTGGCATAATAGCAGATAACATCATGACCTACCCTAACATCCTGCCTGTGTAGTAAAAAGGGAACAAAAGAAGGAGCAGGGTTACAAAAGATCAACTCCTGATAGATAAAATAAAAATGGAAAAATGCAAGAATCAAAGAACGAGCTTGCATGTGGTCTGAATCGATTACAAGAAGACACATTGCCTCACAGTTGGATCATGAAGTCCATGAAAACCATTGGCATCAGCAAAAACATTTGAGTATTGAGTGAAAAAGTGATGAGACATTGGAAAACTGAAGTGACCATCGAAAATGAAAACTATGGAACAGTCAGCATTAAGCAAGGAATTTTCCAAGGTGATTCACTATCACCCTTACTATTTATCAGTAGGGTAGGTGGGCCATGTCCAGATGCCGGGGGCCCTCCCCCTCCCTCCCCTCCCTTGCATGCCACACCTTTGCATAGCAAGTTCCACCCAAATCCCACTAACAGTAATTTTAAAGAAAACAAAATTGGGATATAAAATGGTCAGAGATTCCAGCTGCAGCAAAAAGATCACTCAGAATTAGTACAAACAGAGGCACAACTCAGTGGCCAAAATGATCCACTGGAATTTATACAAGAATTACAACATAGGAAAAGCTAAAAACTGGTGGGAGCATTGTCCAGAGAAAGTAACAGAAAATGAGAAGGTCAAGATCCTGTGGGACTTTTGAATCCAAATGGACAAAGTGTTGGTGTAACCCCCATGCTCAGAATGGGTTGACCCGGGGTGGAGACTCAAAGCAGCAGGAGGCTGCAGAGCTCATGTAGTTTGGAGGAGACAACGCTACCAGACTCGGATCTTGATTTGTATAAGCCCTTAACACCTTGTTAAGTTAACTACAGTGTTGTTGGGAACTAGTGGGAAGGTAGTTTATTTTTGCTATGTTGTAAATGTTGGAGTTTATTGTTTCACTTTTTTGTGCTTGTAATGGGTGAGAGTTCTTCTGGAAACTTTCATCATGTTGAATCCTGTTCACCAAGCCCTTGGAGTCTTCAAGAGCCAACCCACTTGCAGGAAGAATTGGACTTGGCAATATCAGAAGACTGTAACTAGAAGTACTTGAAATGAAACCTGAACAGGAACTTGAAGTGTGATGTTAAATGTTGATGTTTGATGTTATATGTTAAGAAAGAAACCATTTTGTTTTAAAATTTGTTGTTGCAAACTCATTCTACGTTCTGCCACACAGAACCCACAGATAGAGGTTACATTGGCACATAATACACCTGACATCACAGTGATAGAGGACAAGAAAGTGACCATCATTGACATAGCAGTACTCAATGATAGCAGGGTCACTGAAAAAGAGCATGAGAAGGTCACCAAATACGATGATTTTCAAAATCAAGCTTTAGCGTCTATGGCACATACCAGCTGAGGTGGTTCCTGTGGTAATCGACATGCTGGGCGCCATTCCAAAAACACTAGGGCAGCACTTGAAACATCTTCAAATCGACAAAATTAACATCTGTCAGATCCAGAAGGCAGCCCTGTTGGGATCTGCACAAATACTACGCCAATACATTAGAACTTCCTACTAGGCCTCTGGGTGTGGCTCAAATTGTAATGAAAGGCCAACAACTAGCTAAAGAACCAGCAGCTGTTAAATCGATGAATAATATCCCATTCCATTAAAAAATTAACTTTGTCACTGCTAAGAAAAGGTGTTGGGGGTGAGTAGGGAGTTAAGGAAGCACAGAGACACCACACTCCCCTTTTTAACTTTTAGGATTTCTTTTGAAACCTGGGTCTGACTCCCCAGATTTATAGAAAAAATATCTCTTTGTGTCTACATGACCCTCATCCATGGACTTAAGTATCTGCAGATGGGGCCATGTTGCCTATGAGATTTATAGATATCTAAAAGAATGCTGATATGCAAATAACATTATAATGTGAATGTTTTATGAGTAGCATTTGGTGCAAGGAAACATAAAATAGCATTAAAATAAAGAATCACATGTTAAATGTGCACAAAGTAGATGAGCAATCAAACTACAGTTTTTTTCAAAATCTCAGCAAGGATGAGAAATTCAAAATCATCTCTAGTATGACAAGATAGCATCAAAGCAACTAATTGCATGTTGTTTGCTAATCCATGTAACAATGTTCAAAAACCAACAATTTATTTTTAAAAAATTATGAGAAAGAAATTTAGAGCAAATGAAGATGTGAAAGGGTTTGTTTGTTTGTTTGTTTGTTTGTTTGTTTGTTTGTTTGTTTGTTTCCAAAAGGTGTGTACTTTCTCTTCAGAAAACCTCCTGGATATGGCTTACAAAATAAAGTGGAATGAAATCATAAAACATGACAGTAATTTAAAATTTTTTAGCAGGCATTGACTACTCAGCCATTACTAATTCAGCCATTGCATAAATAAAACACACAGGTAGAAGTGTTTTCCATTTCTCCAATGGCTGCACATTATTGAACTTCCGTAAGAGAAAGCAGAGAAATAATGAGGGGGTGGATTAAACACCTCCTCCTGTCCACGCTATTTTACCATGTCACATACTGTAGATGGTAAGCTGCTACTGTGTTTGAATTCAACACACAGTCAGCAACAAAAATTGAAGTTTTAAAAAAGTCATTTTAATTAATTATCAGTAATATCCGATATGTATGTTTTAATCACAAAAGTATGGAAGAGAGGTTAAACTACACAAATTTTAGGTGCCCCCACCAGTCTCATAAATATTGGCATTTATCCAGCCACCTAATTACTCAGACAGAATGATATTTCCACCAGTTGCTTTCCCCCGAGAGGCATATTCCCCCCATGATTTTCCTCAGATATGCCAGTAGCACATCTGATCTTCTCCCTAGTTTAAAAATGTTTTTCACACACATAAAACGGAAAAAAGTGTTTTTCCTAAGACTATACACATTAAAAGAATCTCACTGAATTTACTGATTGACCAATTAATAAGTTTTTTAAAAAAGATTTCTGTTTGAGATTGTAAAAACTAATTCCCCATCTAACCAACGGGGTCTTCCCATCTCTGCTGCAAGTGAGTCAATCATAGCAGTAAGGCGTGATCTGTTCGTTCAATCATTCCATCTCCCTGCCGATTGCAGGAATGTTCCCTACAGTGTCTGTAGGCAATAACATGCCTTAAAAAAAGGACAAATTATTAAATCAGCCTTGGGATTTGTCATCTGGTTATGTTGAAAAGACTGGAACAATTTGCCAACATAAAGCTGGGATCACAGAGTGCACAGTCGACAGCGAGTATTGTAATGATAATGAACCTATCTCTCCAGGACTGACACAGACATGTAAAGTGGTTTTCTAAATGTAATATTAACAACAGACATCCCAAACAAAATTGATATATTCTTCCTATATAGTTTAGGAATTCATATAGATAGGTCATTAGTAAAAGAGATGCTTATGGTTTCCACTTGATACCTTTCTGAGTGAAATAAGTTTTTAAAAAGCCTTGTAACAAAGCGATGAGACAAATATATATGTTCATTATAAAAGCAATAATCAGAGCTACAACACTGCTTCAATGGAGATTATCAGTCAGAAATTATGTAAATCTTTTGCAGTTGTGTTAATTATTGGAACAGTAAAGTGGGTTCCAGACGACCTTTTCAAAAAATCTCATGCAATTCTCCTCCTTAATACCATCCTATTCCACACCGGCTTTTGACCATCCAGCTCCCATGATCCTCAGCATATCATTTTTGGCAGTTTCCTATTAAAGTCAATGGATTCAACACTTTGTTGTTTTTACCACGTTGTTTTTCTTTCCTGAACATGTTCACACAACCTGTGATGGTAACAGCAAAATATTATTTAATTTTTAAAAGTAAAAAACCAAAACCCCATATATTATGTTAATCTTGTAGCAAAAATGGGTATTCTATCTCAATGCATTCTTCCTCCCCACTCCTCAAAGAAGCTCACCTGATTAGGATGGCTCTCTAGTGCCATGTTCCCAAGGTTATCTTAGTCCTAATCCTGACACTTTCCTCTCACTTCTACCTTCACCTTCCCAGAGGTGTGAGTAGGAAACTTGGGCATTAAAATGTCCTAGGACAGTGGTGGCGAACCTATGGCATGGGTGCCAAAGGTAGCACTCAGAGCCCTTTCTGTGGGCATGCACAGAGTCCCCCCCCCACATCTAGGCTGGCCTGGGCCACTAGGCTCTATTATTAGCATTAAACCTAAGACCTAGGCTCATTCCGCACATGCAGAATAATGCACTTTCAAACTGCTTTCAATGCTCTTTGAAGCTGTGCAGAATGGCAAAATCCACTTGCAAACAGTTGTGAAAGTGGTTTGAAAATGCATTATTTTGCATGTGCGGAAGGGGTCCTAGTTTTGGGGAAGAGGTGTAGGTAACCCTGTTAAGTGCTGTTAACCCCACTGATTTTCATGCGCTGAACTAAAGCATGATCTTTTACTTGGGAGTAAGCTCAGTTGCTGACAATGGGGCTTGCTTCTGACTAAAACCCTCCTAGGGTTGTGATTCACCCATTGGAAGAGTTGCATGGTTGCTTCAAAGCAAAGCCACCAACTACCATAAAGTTTATTCCTTAGTAATGCATTCCTCAGAGCCAACCATTTTTTTCTAAACTAAAACCTCAGCATTCAGGTTAAGTTGCCAGGTTGGCACTTTACGATAAATAAGTGGGTTTTGGGTTGCAATTTGGGCACTCGGTCTCGAAAAGGTTCGTCATCACTGTCCTAGGAGAAAGCTCAGTCAAGGGGCCCTGGCCATGCAGGCAGCATTGCTGGGGCTTCTCATCCCCTGGAAACTTCTCTTCTTCCCTCTCCCTTCAAGAAGATGCAGTTCCTTATCAGGCTCTCATGCTTCAGCTAGGCACATGCCTGCCTAAAACTCAGGAGTCACTAAGCAAGCAATTATTTGCAGACAATAGGACTAGCAGTCATAGACTGTATAATCTGTAAATTTACTAAGTTGACAATAAATACACTTATAGGGCTGTATGCCCAATGCACCTTCAAGTATTTCTCTCATACATTAATATGTACATTAATAAGTACTAGTAAGACTTTGGCCCTTCCGCACGGGCGGAATATGGCGGCCTGGGGACGGCCAAAACGCCATCCCCAGGGAGCCATTCGCACAGGAGGCGCAGCTGCTTCGCAGCCGCACCACCCTTGCGCCGCCCGATTGGCGTGAAGCCGCCGTTTCCCAACCTTGCTTCCCCAGCAAGGTTTTTGGGAAATGGCAGCTTGACAGCTCCAAGGCGCCTTCCCCCCCTCCCAAACTGCACTTACCTTGTCCCCGGCCGTCCGGCGCGTCGCCGAGGCCTGGGGACACGCCTCCCTGCCCTGCGACACTGGAGCAGTCGCGCAGGGCCGGGGGGGGGTGTATCCAGGCCTCAGCGATGTGCCGCCGTCGTCCCGGCCGTTTCTGGGACCGTTTCTGGGATGCGCCGACCCAACCCCTTCTGCCTCCCGTGCGGAAGCAGCCTCAGACAATTGCTTCCCTAATTTCCACAGGGCTAGCTATTAATTAAACATTGAAAACCCAACACAAGTGACTAGCTTCTGGTCATGTCCTGGTTTCAACAAATCTTCGGACGCTCATGAGTGCATAGTATTTTCAATATCGGTCAATAAGTTATATATAAGATGGTTCTTACAAAAATCAAGTTGGACTTCATTTGTCTCTGCAAAGCTTTCTCTTGCTGCAAAAACGCTGGTTCCTTTTATTTTACATGCTATGAAACTCAGGAGTAGAATGACTGACTGGAAACCTGTTATCCTGAAGTCACTCCTGCTCCTATGCCTCTTTCTGATTGGTGATGCTGTAAACTTTACTCACTGAAGTTTGACTCTAACTGTTTCTTATCTTTTCTTATTATTTTCCTGCAGCCATGAGAGCATGTTTGGAATGTCATCCATAATATGAGGAAATAGTATTTATAGCACACTCTGTAGAACCAGTTCCTTAACAAGCAGAAACATTCAGCTGTTAAGTTACCTATATGCAAATTATTTTGTAGTAGCAACACAAATAACAGAGAGTGAATGTTACATGAGGGAAAGAGATGTGTATTAGCAACAAAATCAGCATTCTGAATTCAGATCTGAAATCAGACATTTCAGATTTGGAGTTTATAAAATCCAGAATGTCCAAATATCTGTAGCTCGATTACAGTTAATAACATAAGTCATTTTCCACTTTAAAAAATACAAAAGGGCAAATCACTTTTTTTACAAAGTTTCCCTGTGCCCTCTGACCCTTTCTCTGGGTCTATGTGGCAACATCAAATGTTTGAGAAGATGGGGCAAGTGGGCACAGAAGTAGCCACTCTTGCCAGGTAGCAATGCGAGGCATTAGGAAATTACTGCAATCTTTGCATGGTCCAAGAACAGTGTAAATGCCACCAGGGCAAAACTGGGCATGGCACAGGGGAGTAGAGGACAAGTTGTACTGTAAAGTGGACAAATACCATTGGCAGCAATGGGAGGAAGACCAGCAGTTGGGGAAGCAAGAGCAGGGGAGATGCAAGCAGTGGGGATTCTCAGCAGGTGTGCGTGTGGTGGGCAGGCAGGCCTTCTGCTCACTTCTGCGGACTGGATGCTCAGGTAGTCATCTACACAAAAGAGTCAGCAAAGTGAACTGGGACTTGTGCCCCTCACCCCCCTTTGCACATGAGCAGGGAATTTGGATTCAGAAATGCCAAGAGTATTTCCAGATGCTCTGTCTGCCTCGTGGTGAAGCAGTGGCAAGTCACTCCCTGATGTTCTAGTGTCATGACTGATTTATTCTTGCCAGTTGCTCAGAAATGTTTTGCACAAGGTTAAAACTAGGGCACACCAAGCAAGGTGCTTTGGGTTTCCAGGACAAGGGCACAAAGGAGTAGCGTGATAAACATGCACCTGCATGCCTGTCTGATGCAACTGCTTTCCATGTACTTTTCAGCCCATGGTGAAGAAGAGGAGAAGAGGAGTTGGGTATGTGTATAACAGGCTGGACTCACCATTTTGCTGACTGACAAGTTGAATACTGTCAACATCTGGATTGTTATGTATGATTATTTGGAGAGAAAAAATAGCCTAGGTTCATATATCCTCATGCACAGTAGTGAGCAGTACATACGGATCTGTCTACATTTACCCATAGGACACTTGGGTGATATGGTCAATTCCAATCATTTATCAAATCTGAGTGTGCTAATAACCTGTACAAACTGTATATTGAAACCTTTCCATACTTATATGTATGGCTTTTGAGCCTATTCAACAAACATGAACACATGTGGGAACTGATCTAGCAACAGTCGTGCACACTAATATTTATTTCCACGTGTTGGTTACCTTTGCTGTATAGGTACCAATCTGCAATATTAAATGCTATTTTGGGAAGCATTTTATTTTAAATCTGAATCTATTCAAGATTCGCAGGCTATGTCTGCAATATATCATCCTATGTTCTTAGTTTGGTACTTCAGTCATAAGGAGATGAAATGGAAACAGCATGAGTGTTCTACTCCTCCTGTGCTAATGCCATTCATTGCCCTGGATGTGCGTCAGACTACATTCAAAATCTCTATACAGATGTTCTGTTAGCGATGTTAAAGTTTATGTAGTAGTCAAATCCAATCAAGTACACTTAGGCATTCATTCTGTTTATGGTATGAGGAGCAACATGATCACTTTTTTATGGCCATAACCACCTCTTACCTGTTCGTGTAAAAACATCTTTATTTTCAACAATTGAAAGGCACAGTTCCAGGGACTGCATTATTAAATACCTGTCCAGATGGACATCTTCTTCATTGACTTTCTGTATCTCCCGCAAAGACGTTCTCCAATGTGTGTTTCAAGGTCTCATTATATTACATTAGATAATATCTTATATTAATACTAAATGACAGCCACATAATGATGCATATGAAATACTAAAGTTACTTGAGAAGCCTTATCATGGATTTTTATTTAATTGCTTTCGACTTTTAACAATGGGAAAGTACTGGGCTGTGGAGGAACAGCACAAGCCCAAACAACAGACGATGTATCTATTATCTCACTTCCATGAAGGTCATTGACCTATGACAGTTGGAGTAGCAGAAACATTAGAAATCATGTGCAATTTAATCTTTACACAAATAAAGGGAAAGTATCACAATGCCTGAATAATGAAGAGCCTCTCGGAGAAAAAAAGAAAAGTCTGTCCCTGAGGATATTCTTCATTTTCTTTCCTGAGCTGTTCACACTATGAGATTCACTCACTCTGCTGACACATGTATTAATAGTATTTTGGCTGGAGAGTGTAGATGTTCTAAAGTGATTGCAAAGTGCAGCTGTGACTCAGTTCTCCTTTCATTCATTCATTACTTCGCCATGTCAACTCTGGGAGACTATTGTTCACTGAAAAACTGTCATCGTGATTGAAATTAACTGGGTTTTTTTTCTGCTCCTGTTTCAAGCAAGGGTGTTTTTTGTGTTGTGTGTTTCCTGCTTTCCTGACCATTCTGGATTAATCTTTGAAGAGTGTCAGTGATGCAAAATGCCAGGGCTCAAAGCAGACACAAAGTAGAAAGGTTTTCTAAAAACAGAGAAATGTCTTCTGACAAAAAATACCTATGCCGAGTAAAGGGTAGTTCACAACAAATGTTTCAGAACCAGCCCTGTCAACAGCAGGGATGCTTGATCACCCTACAAGTTTACATTTGATCCTGAATGGGCATTCCGCGTGCTCCAAAACACTCCCCTTTCTCCACCTCTTAAATGTTCATTGTTCAGCATTGGTTGGGATCAAAAAGGCTTTGTGGGGACAGGTTTCCTCAGTCATTACCATGCTTCTCTTCTATCATCTTTGTTACAACTGCAAGGAAATAAGGCAAAATAAAAGAAAAAGGTTTATTGATCCTGGAGGATGGACAGAAATTACCTGTCACAAACCTGTAGTCTAGCGGTGCCCTGTTTTGCCTGCCTAATTCTCATGCATGGAGTTGCAAGTTATTTGCCTATGTTAGTTCTTGCATTGCTGTGTAATGAGTGTCCCCTTCCCACAGTGTCCTCCCAAGTATCTGACAAGGAAAAATATTAAATTACAAAAAAAAGTGGTTTCTTTTCTTTTTCTTTTTTTTTGAACTTAAATGCTTAATTTCTTTAAACTGAGGCTTCATACATACATAAATATACACACACAAAGTAGGATATAGAAACAACCACAAAAAGGAAATGAGAATGAAACATAGCTTACAGCCCAATCTGCGGAGGGGACCTCCCTCTGGAATTCGCACAGCCCAGCGCCAGCAAGAGTGCCCACCCTGCTGGCACAAGGGGCAAATGTGCCAGCAGAGGGGTGTACTTACCCTGGTGGCCTGGCACCACACAACTCCATGGTGCCCAACTTGGAAGTCACCGCCATAGCCTAGATGTCTGTCATTTGGAAATCAGGTCTCATTCCAGGAGATGGCAACCCTATAGTATGCCACACAGTAGCTATATTGACCAAAGGCACAACATGGGTTATATAGGGTTACTAGAGACTCAGGCTGATTCCGCATGGGCAAAAAACACCAGTGTGAAAATGCTGTGAAAATGGTGTAAAAGGGTTTAAAACTGTGTAAACGGATTTATACTGTTTTCACACTGTTTTCACACCACTGTTTTTGGCCCATGCGGAATCAGCCTCAGTAAACATCCTGTTTTTGTTGCATAGCAAAACATGGGGTTACCAAGGACCTGGCATACCACACTGCATAGGTAATACACTGTTCAGCTTTGAAGGTCAAAAGGAGGAATCTTTCAAAAGTGAAAAGCCTATTAAAAAGAATCTGAAAGATTCCCCCTGGATGCAACCCCCCCCCCCAGTTCTAAAAAATAATTAATTTTTTCCCTTTTGCATAGTTTATTTGTTTGCCTTCATGTTGCCTTCATGTGGTCCTCCTTTTTCTTCATTGATTCAGCACAGAACCACCTATTTGGTCCTAGGCTTCCTATGTTTAGATTCTTTTGAACGCAGAGCTACTGATAATACATCTCGAAGCAAAACACATTTTTGCTGCAATTATATCTAGCAGCGAGGCAGAATTAGAGAATGGAGGGGTGTGCATATTTTTGGAGAGCCCCTTCCTGGATCCTCTAGAATCTGAGTCAAACAATAATAATAATAATTTGGTCTCCAGATATTTCTAGCAACTACCCTCACTTCTCATCTTTTCCAAACATATTGAGGAAAGGAAGCAGCAGTGTGGTAGTAACACATAGGGAGGATGCCAGCAAGTTGCTGGCAATGTCATTACATCACTGTTGAGGGCCTCCTCAACAAGCTAAATCTCCCAGCATCATTATCAAGAGGATACCTGACAACCCAACAGTGCCATAGAGACCTAGAGGATTTGATGGCTCAGAAGGAGTCCGATTTCAGGCCAGATTTTCAAAATCCAGCAATGGCCTTCACATTAATCCTTGTTTATCAGATCCATTTCTGAACAGAGAAAGTGGATTCACCTACCGCTAGCTGTATATTTATTGCAAAGTCTGGTGGATACATTTCATGTCAATTTTATTTATATTACAGCCTGTCTATGTGTTAGGCGTCTTTTCTTTTTATCGCTGAAGTCACAGATACCTGGTTTTGCTGGAGGAAACTAGCTTTGCCTCAGGATGCATCTAACCGCTCGTAGGTCTTTTGATACAATTCAACATGACAGTCTTCATTTATAAAACCTGAAATGGCTTGGTCCATCACACTTCAGGGGTCACATCCTCTTATCTCTATCTTACCAAAAGATCAGTTGATATGATTTCCCTGCTGTACATATGGGTTGTATATTTTCATAGTTTCATAGGGCAAGGATCAGTCAGTCATGGTTACCAGACGAAATCCAACCTCTGGAGGGATAACCCCCATACAAACTTTTAGTTAACACTTTCAGAAGACTCCTAAGCAGAGTTACACCTTCAAAGACCTTTAGTGGATTTAGAAGGGTGTAACTCTGTTTGAGATTTATCATTTTTCTTCTCTTCCCTGAAAGGATTGGGTGGCATATATCATGCACGTGAAAGAGAAAGACAAGGAAGCTAACCCCTCTCCCACACTTTTTACATACCAAAATTAACTATCAGACTATAGCAATTACCTGGAACTTCTGATCCTTTTGTCAAAGAGCTGTTCATGGTCACCTTGGAGTATTTTTTAAATCTTGTAAAGAAACTAACAGTGCTGTCTTAAACAGTTACATGCTTCTAAGCCTACTGAAGTCAGTGAGTTTAGATTCATGTTTAGGATTGCACTGCAAATAATCTTTTAGAAGAGCCTTGCAATAAAGGGAAAAAGATATTTGTCAATCCTCCATCTGCATATCTCTTTGTTTATGCATAAGGAAAGAACAGTGGATTACAATGGTATCCCAAACAGAGATTCATCCTTCTAAGTCGCTTGAACCCAGTGGTCTTAGAAGAGCATAACTCTACTTAGGATGGCACTGTTAATTCCCCCTAAAGCTTTTAAAGTGCTAAACTAATCAGTCAAAGTTTAAATAATAAAATAAAATATAATACTATACTTCAAGAGCTGACCTATTTTGGGTCTTGGCATACATAGATATTAAGGATTTCTGTGAGGTTAATGGAAATTTAATACCTATACTTTATAGCAAAGGAAGATTTAACCCAACCTGCTTTTCATGATCTTATCTGGATTCTAAATCTTATATAAGAATGACATTAATCATAAAATATGATGAGTAAATAATACTTTAATGCCTCTGCTCCTAATCTTTCTATTGGATGCATGTTCCCTGACTCATTAGGTATAGTTAAGTAGATTTCATTCATGATCAAATATATTTTGTCAGTTAACACAAAACTTGATCTTTCTTTGGAACTTTAGCTCCATTTACACTTGCAAAATTGATGTGGGATCAAGTTGAACGGGCCAGGCCAAGCATAATTTGAAAGGTTGTATAAATAACAGAAGCATGCTCATTTACCTGGCTCTACTTTGCATTCGGAGGATATACTTTACAAGTCTTAATTACAATTGTTCATTTACTCAGAGCCGCATGTGTCTTTCCCACTTTGTATATTGCAAAAATCCTTCCTAGACCATGAAGTACTCCAGTTCCCACACACAAGGAAGCATGATCAGGACTCGAACTCTGTCCTCCTTACATGTTGCCTGTGTACATGCTCCAAAAGGGACAATACAGCAAAGCAATAAGTCGATTTATGGTAACATTGCATAATAATAATAAGATGTATGCAATTAAACATAAAGGTACCAGTAGGCACCAGTATTTTAAAATATAATAAATATTTAACTTAAACCTAAGAAACTGACAGTGTGGTTCTAAGTATCTGTACTATCTTTCCCTTAAAATGATGTGTTAATATTTCCACAGAATGGCCATGATGGGTACTGGAAGTCCACTGTACAACATGACTGTATAAAGATGTATGACAGAACACCTTTTTTCTTGACCATATATAAACATCATATAGTCTAATACTGAAGGTGGATACATCTGAAGATGCATAAATCTGGATATTGGGCCTCTGAATGGACAAGAACAAAATTTGAACAAAGGGCTTCAGAAAAATTGGCTAAAAAGGGCTAAAAAGGAGTGCCTGGAGCTTTAAGCAACAGATGCCTTCAGTGTTACCAGGCAACTATGACCGTCTTGTTTTTTTTTCAGTAAAAGACAGATGAGTGACATGGACCTTTCCAGGGCTATTTTGGCCTTTGAGAAAGGACTCTTTGGGGTCAGACCCAGCAGGAATTATAGGATGACTCAGTATCACTCAATTTGTATGTCTCACCTAAGCCCAGCTGCTTGCAAACATTCAACAGCAACTGCTAGTCCATGAAAGGCAGTGTGTTATAGTGGTTAGAGTTTTAGAGTAGGACATTGAAGCTTCATTTTGCCCTGGAAATTTCAGAGTGATCTTGGACTGGTTACACATGCTCAGCATAATTTTCCTCATAGGCAGAGCCAAAACTGACTAGTAAGAGCATCTGGATGCCAAGTGGTAGGTTGATGGCCTCTCCTTGTCTACCTGGACCATCTAGCCCTCTCATGGAAGGGCTGATCCTAACCACTGAAGCCTCATCAAAGGTAGAAGAGACAGTGCTCAGCCAGCCTGAGGCAAGGCAGGGTAGTCAAAGTCTAGCTCATAGGAGACCCATGTGAGCGGTGAGATGGGGAGAGGCAGGGGTCTGCAACCTGTGGCTCTCCAGATGTTCATGGACCACAATTCCCATCAGCCCCTGCCAGCATGGCCAATTGGCTATGGGGCAGGGGATGATGGGATTTGTAGCCCATGAACATCTGGAGAACTGCAGGTTGCAGACCCCTGGGGAGCGGTAACAGCCCCTGGTACAGCCTGCTCAAGGTGACACAGACATTCATGCCCAGCCTGGCCAGTCCCCATACAAGGTAAAATAGATGGTGACACCCAAGCTGAGACCTAAATAAGACAAGGCAAGGGAGATGGTGGTGCACGTCCCAGCTGAGCCCTGCATGCAATGAGGTAGTCAGCAGTGGCTGGCTTGGCTGAACGCTAATGCAAGATTGTGGCAAGGATGAGATTTAAATATTGGAGTTTTGGCTACATATACAATTCTCAAGGGACAAAGTGGTTTTTATTACCACTTTAATCTAATATATTTCACTATGAAACACGTTATGGTGAAAAACAGTGGCCCTTCTCAAGCAAATCAGTTAACTTTATGGTTGACTATGAAGGTGAATATGCATTTAGATGTATCTGATCCAGAAATATACTGGTAAAAAGGCATATTGGTATTTGTCGGGTATATTTGGATCCATATCAGAGAGTCTCTTCTGAAGCTATGAAATCTGATACTGAATATATGCATACTTCTTTAGGTATTTGCATCTATATCTGGAGCCTGGAATTTAAACTTTAAAGCTCTCTTGGGTAGTTCTGTTTTTTCTTTTGCACATTTCCCAGTCAAGAGGAAGGAGAAGGAAATGTGGGATTGCATGTTAGAGAGAACTGATGCAATAATGTATTATCTTAGGCTCCTTCCACACATGCAGAATAATGCACTTTCAAACTGCTTTCAATGCTCTTTGAAGCTGTGCAGAATAGGAAAATCCATTTGCAAACAGTTGTGAAAGTGGTTTGAAAACGCATTATTCTGCGTGTGCGGAAGGGGCCTTAGAGTTCTACAGGAACCTGTTCTCGGATTTGGATTCATACGACATGACTAGTTTCATTCTGTATGCCGAAAGCAAAGCTGTGGCCAGGTTGGAACAATACTAGGCTCAGTTTCACTCTCCCTAAGCATCCTACAATGCTAATGTATGTAATGTGAAGGTTTCTATTAAGGAAAAATAACGGTTTTAAGAATAGGGAAAATTAAAATTAAGGGAGGGGGCTCACAGTGCTTCTGGTGGCCCTGTTTATTCACACTTATATCTATTGGATTTTTCAAAATTTATTTATTTATTGGAAGTTATGCCCCACCCTATTGGAGGGCTCAGAGTGGCTTACAAAATTAAAAACAACTGTAAAAACATGAGTAAAAATGTCAACATATAAAACAATCATAACACCATTGGAATACCCACCCACATACCCTCGCCCATCCCAGACTGATTCTTGTCCTCCTCATGTCTAAACATCCTCCTGTAATTATTACAATTATGTATGGCAGGATGCTTAAAGAGGTCAGGGTAATTTGAGAAAACTATTATGTATATGAAAAACTTTTTTAAAAAAATTGTTCTTGTTCAACTTCATGCATTTGTGACAATTAGCAGGTGATAAGCATTAAAATACCTCCAGGTTACTGGTCTTAGTGAAAAGGTTCCAGGAGGTTTTGTTGGTCATGGGTAAAAACACATTTTTCAGATGCAGGGTTAAAATGCATTAAACTTGATAACTTCACTGAGCAAAAAAGGATAGCTACCGCCCTGCCCTATGGTCACTTCGAACTTGTGTTTCTTGTGCTCCATTTCCCCATGCTGTATGAAAATCCTCTTTGGAAACTGAAGCAAGTTTCACAAGTAGTTTGATAAGTAAAAAAAATCGCATTGGGCATGCCCAAATCCTTTACTGTGTTTTCTCTTCCAGGATTGGCTACTGTTCCCCACAGGCACAGTGAGAGTGCTGGTAGTGGTGGCACAGATAACAATAACAGACAGATGTCCTGATAGTCAACTAATTCTTCAATTAGATTACTGTAGTGCACACTTTGTGGGGTTGCCCTTGAAGACTTTCCAGAAGCTACAGTTGGAACAGAATGCTGCCACCTGATTATGACTAACATAGGGACCCTAGTATCACTCCAGGTTTGTTTCATCTATACCAGTGATGGCGAACCTATGGCACAGGTGCCAGAGGTGGCACTCGGAGCCCTCTCTGTGGGCATGCACATACAGAGTTCGTCATGTGGGGGGTGGAACCCCCCCACACACACACATCTAGGCTGGTCTGGGCCACTGAGCATGACATGCGCGCACCGTGTGACCAGGGAGGACTCAGCTGGCGGGCCTGGTGCCTGTGCTCCAGGTGGCTTCTGCCCAAGGGGAGGGGTGCAGAGGAGGCAGAGATGCTAGAGAGGCACAGAGCGGTGCACACAGGACTTGCTGGAGACTAGAGCAGGCTGGCCCCTGCTTGAGCGGGTGGGGCAGAGGAAGAGGAAGCCAACCGTTTTTTTTCTAAACTAAAACCTCAGTATTCAGGTTAAATTGCTGGGTTGGCACTTTGCGATAAATAACTGGGGTTTGGGTTGCAATTTGGGCACTCGGTCTTAAAAAGGTTCACCATCACTGATCTATACTGACTCCCAATTTGCTTCTAGGCCCAATTCAAGGTACTATATCTGTTTCCACCCAAACATACAAGTATGGTCAGTAGTGATGTGGTTGAAGAGCATGCTTTCACAGTAGAAAATGGTCCTAAATGGTGAGTTAGGGGGGATGGTGTGTGAGGGAATGGGGAGGCTGTTGCCAGGCCTGGCAGGAGAGTGGTGGCCTGTCACCACTGTCCCACAAGCCCCAGCTTAATGTTTGGGCTGGGAGGGGGGGAATGGGGAGGCTGTTGCTGGGCCCATCAGGAAACCCTTGAACTCAGCTTGATGTTTGGGCCAAGGGCAGGGTGGCTGAGGAATTTTCCTTGGTGAGCTCTCTCCCAATCACAATCACAATCACAATAACCTTTATTGGCATTAGGAGCTCTCTTCCAAGCACAGGCTACTTAGCTTCTGATATCTTATGTGATATCTTCCCTTGCCAATGTACTGTTGTTGACCTTTAAAGTCCTGTATGCAGTGGTGGGATTCAAATAATTTAACAACTGGTTGTTTACAAGCACCATTTTAACAATCGGTTCTGCCGGAGTGGTGCAAACCTGCTGAATCCCACCACTGCCTGTATGGCTTGAGGTCAGCATAACTTAAGGATCACCTTCTCCCATATGAACCTACCCAATCACTCCAGTCATCTTCAAAGGTCCTGCTTTGGGTTGCTCTGTCACCTGAGGCTAGTAGGGTGGCAGCGCAAGAATGGACCTTCTTGGCCATGGAGCCAAAACTTTTGAACTCCATCCATAGGGAGATTCACCTGTTTCCCTCTATTGCTGTCTTCTCTTAACAATTATGTCTGTGATATCCTCATTAATTTTTATCAGCTCTCCTTGTTTCTGTGATTACGTATGTATTTATATGTTTATTTTTCATACCACATGTAATATGTATTGTACAATTTAAATGCTGTTTTAATGGTCACTATCTTGCGAACCCTGAGTAAAAGTGTTTTAAACAAACAAATAATATATCAGGAATTTTTTAATATTCTCCAGGGAAACCAGTAATACATTCTATGTGTTCCATAACAGTGAATTTCACAGATGACATGAACACATTGTTCACACTTTTCATCGTTTAAAATTTCCAACAGGATAGTTATATAACTGGCCTAGCATCCAAACTGAACAGAAGATTTTACTCTAACATAATATAATAGGGTTACTTTGAAAAGGAACAACATAATCCTTTATTGCTGGCCTTCACGTATGCCAGTACCTGCACAAACCAGGTCTGGGAAAAGCTAGGCCTTTATCACAGCTGTTCAGCTAAAAAATATCATGGCTAAGCACATGGCACCCCTGAAGTAATATCCTGCATTGCTGAGATGGAAAGCTTAAATATGTGAGGATAAAAAAGTAATATGCAAAGCTTTAAAAAAATATTGTATTCTTAGAGAAAAGCTAAAGAAGGTTTTATGGAAAAGAATGATAGAGGCTTTTTTTAAAAAAATCATAAACATGGAATTTAATCTAATATCACTACTAAAGCCTAGCGTAATCTGATGCAGCATTTGGGAAGTACCTAATAGAGCCACAAGGATGATATAGAATTAGCATAGCTATAAATCAGCTTTTTGATTTTTATCAGATTATCTGCATTGCTGCTAGCAGACACAGAGACATCTAGCGAACATGCAACAAACACGTTGTTAAGTTTCATATCTGCAGCATGTAAATCCACTCTCAACGTGTGTCTTAATTATTTTAACAAGATAAAGTATGCTACTTCTGCATGAATAATATTATCAGAATTACATTAAATCTCTCCATTTATTATCTCTAATGCTACTTAAAGGGGAAGTTAATAGAGTAATTCATTCTCACAGAATGACCTTGGTCACTAGTACATGATGTTTCATATTCATTACGCTGAGCTAAGTGAGGGCTCCGTTATAATATCACTTAATTTATATTCTGAATAATGCTCTGGGGACAAGTTGCTCTTGTGCATTAGAGTTCTATCTAAATCACAATATTTGAAGACAAGTATAGAGCGTAGCAGATAACTATTAAACAACATGCTTGCCAACACTAAGCATTGGTAGGGATTCAGAGAATAAAGCTGTGAGAATAAAGATGTACACAACAGAGCAGCTACTCTTAAATGAGCGAGTACAATCTGCATTACCATTGTATTGGTGGCCACTTACCAATGCCATTCATTACTAAATCCCCATTGAAAAATAAAGATGTACTAAGATTAGCACACTGAACTGATTAAAAATGTGCATTTAACTAATCATTTACCAATTCACGAAGTTGAAATAAATGTGAATATTGCCTCAGAATCTTAATATGGGGCACCTTTTGGCAATCTGGAAGGAAGCGTCAGGGTATCCTGCAACTTAATAAACTTTGAGATTCTTCTGAGGAGTGTCACCAGCAGCTATGCTGCAAATCCGGTGCCTCTAGTTTAAAAATGCCTCTCCAACTCCAGAAAGTTTTCCCATAGGCTAAATTTTTTCAGATTCCTCCCCCTCCTTCCAAATAACCCTGTAAAAACTTGCCAGTATGAGAATTTTCCAGCATTCCCAAAATGTTCGGCTTCAATATAGACAAATCTGAATTTTTCTTACTCTTTTTTTTTTTGCGTATTCCTATTGAGAAGCATAGTTTCGGCAAAGCATTGAGTCGCTAAGAACTGAGCTTCCAAGAGGAAACTACATTTCACAGGTTCTGTGTTATCTGGGACCAGAGGCATATCTAGGCAAACTGGAGCCCGGGGACAAACCTGAGTTTGGCAGGGGGCCCCCCTATGGGCAGCAACCCTCCCCCACCGTGACAAAACAATGATTTTTTTTGCACCAGCTCACAAAACACCTCCCACCCCCAGCAAAACATACATGGCTCTCTCCCCACCAATTCTCTTTCCTAATTTTGTCCTCACACCAACCCTATGAGGTAGGCTATTAGCTTGAGAAACAGCTCAGCTAGTGCAAGTGGGTATTGAGCATGTATATCTATCACAAATCACCCCCAGCAAAACATTTACCAAACAAATGTCAGCATCATATCTCACAAAACACCTACAGTGGAATCCACCCCCAAACAGCATCACTTTCAATGTTTAAACTGGGGACCTCACATTCTCCCTCTAAGTCCATGCCAAAGGGGGTGGATTTAAAAGGAAAATCTGGGGAAATTCGGAGGGTGCCTGCTGTCAGGGGTGCAATTGTTAAGCTAACAGCACCAACATTTCAGGTTATCTTTAGGAGACTCTTCTGATGATACCACCCAGGTTTGGTGAAGTTTGGTTCCGGGGGTCCAAAGTTAGGGACCCTCGAAGGTATATCTCCCATCTCCTATTAGCTCCCATTGGAAACAATGGGGGATGGGGCACCCCTTTTGAAAATCCATAACTTTGGATCCCCTGAACCAAACCTCACCTAACTTGGTTGGTATCATCAGGAGAGTCTCCTGAAAAATCTCTGAAATTTTGGTGCTGCTTGCCTAAAAACTGCGCCCCCTGCTGGAAAAACTGGAAAAAACACACAAAAAACAAATGAACCTGAAATTTTTGCACACACACACACCCCGGGACATAGGGTACCCCATGTCCCCTAGGTAAATACGCCACTGTCTGGGACAGTAATCTTCCACCATTCATGGTTCCAGAAGAAGGAAAGAAGTTGAGAAGCCTCCAGCAAGATCTCTCTTCTGTCATCATAGTCGCTGCCACTGGATTTTACTGTGCAGAATAGCAAAATATGCAGAAGGGGCCAAATAGGGACAGGCTTCTGGGAGTGGTTAGAGCAAAATATGTGGAAACCTTCTGACATCAGGATCACCATGAAGTCTGGAAATTTTAGATTTAATCTTGCAAAAAATTAGTTAGTTCAGGGGTCAGCAACCTGCGGCTCTCCAGATGTTCATGGACTACAATTCCCATCAGCCCCTGCCAGCCCCTGCCAGCAATTCCCATCAGCCCTGCCATGCAAACGGTCCTGATGCTCCACCAGCTTTATTTATTTAAGCCGCTGGGAAGCCACTGCTCTGGCCATGCGGAAATGGCCAAAGGGACATCAATGGAGTAAAATTCCATAGAGCATGAAACAGCAATTTTCTCCAAAGAAATTTATATCAGTAGTTTGGAGTTCCGTTATAAGTCCAGGAGACTTCCAGACCCATCTTGAGGCTGTAATCCTATGCTCACCTTGGTCCAGCCTATGTAGTAAAATGAGGGTTACATCTCAAAAAGGATATCGAAGAGATAGAAAAAGTGCAAAGAAGGGCAACGAGGATGATTGAAGGATTGGAGCATCTTCCTTATGAGGAGAGGCTGCAGCGTTTGGGACTCTTTAGTTTGGAGAGGAGACGTCTGAGGGGGGATATGATTGAAGTCTATAAAATTATGCATGGGGTAGAAAATGTTGACAGAGAGAAATTTTTCTCTTTCTCACAATACTAGAACCAGGGGGCATCCATTAAAAATGCTGGGGGAAACAATAAGGACTAATAAAAGGGAAACACTTCTTCACGCAACGTGTGAAGGGAAGCGGTAGGGCCCCATTAGGATGACAAAGGAACAAAGGGTGTGCTAAAAGATGGCAGGAAGGATTTCGCAGAGAAGCTGAATGAATTCTTTGCATCTGTGTCTTCACCCATAGAGGAGGTGAGGAACATTCCTGCACCTGGAACCAAGCTTCTTAGGAGGTGAGACCCGAGGAACTAGCTAAGATAGTGGTAGACAGGCTTAGGAAAGAAGTTCATGGCAGCCATTGATAAACTTAAATGTTTACCAAATCCCCTGGCCCATTTGGATTGTATCTTCACCCAAGAGTTCTTAAAGAGCTCAAGCATGAAATTGCTGATCTTCTCACTTTAATATGCAACTTATCCCTGACAATCAGGGCTCCATCCCTGAAAGACTGGAAGATGGCCAATGTGCACAATCTCTAATTTTGTGAAGAAAGGATCTAGGGGACCCGGGAAATTACAGGCCAGTTAAGTTTGACATCTGTTCCTGGTAAATTAGTAGAATCTGATCATGTTAAAGATAAAATTATAATGCAACATGTAGAAAAGCAAGACCTGCTGCCAGAAAGAGTCAGCATGGCTTTTGCAGAGGCAAATCCTGTCTTACAAACTTACTAGGAGTTCTTTTGAGGAAGTGTAAACAGACATGTGGGATAAGGGGGCACCCAGTGGACATTGGTTCTCACTTGGATTTCCAAAGGCTTTTTTGACAAAGATTCCTTCACCAGAGACTTTGCTGGAGAGAAACTCAGCAATGAAAGGAATAAGAGGGAAGTCCTCCGGCTATGGATTAAAAACTGGTTGAGAAACAGGAAACAAAGAGTGGGTGTAAATACAGGAGAAGTTCTCACAATGGAGAGATGTCGTGGAGTGGTGTCCCCTGCTGATCCATTTTGGGACCACAGTGCTCTTTCAACCCACCTATTCCACTAAAATGACCTGGAAGTAGGGTGGGTATTTGCGTGGCATGGATACCAAATTATGTAGGGTGGTGAGGAAACCACAAAGGATTGCTAAGAGCCTCCAAGCGGACCTTTGGATAAATTAGGGTGAGTGGAGCCCAGAAAATGCCAGCAAACTGCAGTTCAACTGTAGCAAAATGTAAAGTGATGCACATGAGGGGCCGTAAAAAAATCCAAACTTCACATACACGCTACAGGTGGGTCAGGTGCTATGCAGTCACAGACCAGGAAAGCGGTTGCATTTAGGCTGCCTTAGTTTGATAGTTCCATGGGAATGTCAACTCAATGCATGGCAGCTGTAAAAAAAGGCAAACTCTATGCTGGGGATCATTAGGAAAGGAATTGATAATAAAACTGCAAAGATTGTCATGCCCTTATATAAAAGCCAGTGGTGTTAATCATGACCGCGACTTGGAGTACTGTGTCCAGTTCTACCGGTCACGATCTCAAAAAAGGATCATTGAGGAGATAGAAAAAATGCAGAGAAGGGCAAACAAGGATGATTGAGGTGGACCTGGAGCACCTTCCCTATGAGGAGAGGCTGCAGCGTTTGGGGACTCTTTTACCGTTTGGAGAGGAGACGTCTGAGGGGGGATATGATTGAAGTCTATAAAATTATGCATGGGGTAGAAAATGTTGACAGAGAGAAATTTTTCTCTCTTTCTCACAATACTAGAACCAGGGGGCATCCATTGAAAATGCTGGGGGAAAAAATTAGGACTAATAAAAAGGAAACACTTCTTCCATGCGAACATGTGATTGGTGTTTGGAATATGCTGCCACAAGGCGGTGGTGTGATGGCCACTAACCTGGATAGCTTTAAAAAGGAAGCTTGGACAGTGGATTTATATGGAGGGAGAAGTCAGACTCTATGGCTACCAATCTTGGATCCCTCCTCCTTGATCTCAGATTGCAAATGCCTTAGCAGACCAGGTGCTCAGGAGCAGCAGCAGCAGAAGGCCATTGCTTTCACCTCCTGCATGTGAGCTCCCAAAGGCACCTGGTGGGCCACTGCGAGTAGCAGAGTGCTGGACTAGATGGACTCTGGTCTGATCCAGCAGGCTAGTTCTTATGTTCTTATGTTCTTATGAGGTGGCAGAATTTTGAGGTCATAGAATTGTCTGAGCTATTTCAGGCTACACATAGGGGAATCCCCTTCTTAATACTCCTCGTTATAATAACTCCCTACAAAACAAAATGCTGACCACTGTCAGGAACAAAGGCTCTAATCTAACCATTTACGTGCTGCATATGTTTTTCACTTACATTAGGGCATTCAGGCTCCCACCGGATGTGAGGAATTCCTTGCCTACGGTCCCAGGTCACAGTCCCTTTGCAGATCAGTTGGTCACCAGGGCCAGTTTTGTAGCAGTGTCACTGACAATGCAGTGGTGTCACTTCTGGACATCATCACATTGTGATGCAAAACACTCTGGTATTTGGGCAACAACAATGTTAAAAACAGGACCTACCACAGGATTTTTGCATAAATACTAAAGCATCCCTCACATTGATGATGACATGATGACATCACTTTTGGTGTGTGCAGGAAGTGGCATTACTGCATCACTGACGTCAGAGACGAATTCCTCACTGCAGGTAAGCCCCTCTCCCCCACTGGTTGCCAGGAGTGATCTGACAACCCTCACTTACATGGAATTATTAATGTTTAGGAGAAGTTTGAAAAATATGATCCTACACTGTAGTTGGAATGGTACACTCCATTTTGTCAAACCCCCTTCCCCTCCATATCTTCTCATTCTGCTGCATGTCTGGAACAGTACTAAGCCAAACTGTGTGAAGCTGGAATACCAGAGAGAGAAGCCGTGCTACTCTTTCACTCCTAACCTGAGCAGGCACAAAGTAAATGTGGAAACAGTTTCTTTTCTTAATTGATATTTTATGTCAGGTGAGTTGAACATATTCTTCAGTGGTGGCACCTTGCCTTTGGAATGCTGGAGCTTCTCCCCCTTTAGGCACTGTGGCAAAGCATTTATTTTTACACAGGCTTTTAACTAATGGGGTTGATATTTTTAACTGTTTGATTGTCTTGCCTAGTCTGAATTTGATCTATTTTTGCACCTGCTTGTTGTGCATTACTTGTTGATCACTGGTCATCAACAAGGTTTATGAGAAGCCTACTTCTCATAAGCAATTAAGATGTGGATTTTACTATAAGAGAATATAGTGATGGCCCCAAGCATGGACAGTTTTAAAAGGAGATTAGACAGAGTCTTGGAGCACATGTCTATCAGTGGCTACTAGCCATGGTCACTAAAATGAACCTCTGTGTTCCAGGAACAGGAGGCAACATCAGGGGAAGTTATTGACTTCAGGGAACAGGAGGCAACATCAGGGGAAGTTATTGACTTCCAGGAACAGGAGGCAACATCAGGGGAAGTTATTGACTTCCAGGAACAGGAGGCAACATCAGGGGAAGTTATTGACTTCTGCACCATGTTGTTGGCCCTCCATAGTAACTGATTTATCACTTTGAAGACAGAATGCTGGACTAGATGGACCACTGGACTGATCCAGCAGGGCTCTTCTGTATGTTCTTATTCTATATGTTCTTACTTGATAAGCAGAGATGAAGTGATGGTGAGCCAACATGCATTTTCAGAAAATCCCAATGCCGCAGTCAGCTCTCCTCTCCTACAAATGCCTTTCTTGTAGCATGTGGACATATATCTACCTGAGGTTACCTTATAATGGAGCTTCTAGCTGCTGATCTCACCGTAGATACTACTAAGCTCTCCAGACATGCACATGGATTTTTGTAATACATTGTATATCTCACAACAAAAACATACAAATGTAACATTTGTACAGACAGCTTGAAGAGCAGCGAGAGCAAACACTGAACTAGAGGTATAATGAATGATACCAGGAGTTCTTAATAAAAGGTATCTGAATGTGTAGGATCCAAATGTCTCTGACTGATACATTATGATGTATTACAATGCTGCTGACATGTCAAAGGACATGATTTAGTAGTCACTGCTTATTTCAATTTACTCTTTTTGCGTTTTTAATTAGTAAATGAGTCCCTCATGGTCAAATGATTAATTACACAATAATTCACTGCAGTACCTTTTTCCTTGCATAGGAGTCGAGCACAATATAGAGAAACCATTCGGAATATGGGATGACATTCTAAATTAGAGCCACATGTTCACACCATTTGGGTTAAGGCTGTGTTGCAACTTTCCTTTTTTTTAAAGAGAAAAGGCAGTCTAAAGGCAGTCTTGTTTCTAGAGTGTTTAAACTCAGTCCATTCAAATTTGACAGTACATGTATTGGAAGATTCTGATTTGTTTGGGGGAGGGCCCTCAGGCACCTGAGCTGGTGGTTTGCAATCAGAAAAATATTAAATGGAATCCATTTTGTAGATTTGTTTCTATTAAAGGTTAATGTCAAAATTGGCATCCTGGTAAAACAATGGAGTGCAGAATAACCTTTTAATTCAGAATAAGGCAGAAACTTTACTCGGTTGATGGAAACAAAGCCAAATGTATACCAGCAATACAGAATCCTATTTCTAACTCTTCAGTGGGTGACACACAGCTATTCACCCACACATATTGCTTCATTTACCCATCAGTAAATTTAATACCAGCTCAGATGCACATTTTAAGCACATTTGACAGTAGTCACCATGAATGTTAACAGTATGTGTTGCAGCTGGCCTCAAGACTTCAAGTAGTTCACATTACTCATTCAGTTGTTAACCCATTGGATGGCTTTACGCGCCGGGAGCATACTAAAGGATCATTTTGTCTATTAAACCCAATTCTTTTTAAAAAAATGTTGACATTTATATTGATGGCCAATGAAGTACCAGTGTTTTCAATGAAAAAAACAAACAAACAAAAGATAGCCAGGACCAGTGGTTTGGATCAAAGTTGAAAACTGGGACTATACTGTAACACATCCCAAAACATACTATTCTCCTGAGAATGACCCTGAAACACTTACAGTGCAATCCAGGAGGTGGGGAGTGCTCAGTGACCCCAGTGCCTGCAGAAATGCCACTTGTGCTAGTATAAGGGGCATTTACACTGGCACAGAGGTACTTACACTGGCATAGGGAGCTGCATAGCAGTATGATGCTCAGGTGCCAGGAGTCCCACAGCCTACGAAACCTGGCTGGCGCTGAAGGAACACTGCTGGGAACAAGGTTGGCTTTAGTTGACTTCCTGAGCCCTTTCAGCCCAAGGGATGTCCCCTGTTGCCAGCACAGATTAATGACAGCAAAATCAGTGATTTAGTCTATTGAGCTGCACAGGGCATTTTTATGGGGAAAGGGTCAGCATCACTTTTGGCTTGGCCATCCCAGTTGTGCAGCGAATATCTTTAGAGACGCAGCAATTCGTCCGTTTGGTGGTGACTCCCCTATTGCCAAAGCGGCGCGACGGATCTTTGCCCCCAAATTTTCACATGACGTCCCTCCCTATTTGGAGCAGGTAAATCAAGACGCTGGAATAGCCGAAAGGGTCCATACCTGAGCCAGGTGAATGAAACATCTTTTTCCTGGGCGCTTTAGACCCTCGAAGCTGGCTGTGTTTGGCTGTCACCTGCCAGAATGTTTGTGCAGCCTGTCTGATGTCTGCCTGGCCTGAGGGCTTTATTATGAGGGCCAGAATGTTCGTGCAGATGGCCAGAGATGAGCAGTGAAAACTGATAAATGGGTAAATACTGGAATTACGTTAATAAAGGTAGAAGTGAAACACATATCGCGCTGCGAAATTAAACCATGTCAGAAGAGGGGTTCCCCCCCCCACACACACATGCATAACTTTCACTCTCTGTGCCTCACCCACTACCACCACACACCACAATACTCTCATCCACATCCAGCTCATCCTCATCACCTCCCTCTGCACTTACCCGCTACCAACCGCCACTTACCCGACTTCCTAACCCATATTCGCCACAGCTCTCTTTTACTAAAAGCGGCGGCTGGAGTTTATGCGCAACAGCCTCTACAGAAAATCCGTGGGGTAGGGGCGAACCGTTTTCGCGCCCTCTGCTTCTTTTTGCTGCCTTGGCGCACAAAACCCCAGGGAGCACCAAGCCTCGATCTGAGTGCCTCACCTGCCCTGCCTCACCCGCCTGACCGGAGACGCTCGCCTCCTTGCCCCAGTCCCGCCTTACCCAGAAACTGAGACCATAACCGGTATCCGCCAGCCTCTACCAGACATGAAGTTACGCTCGAGACAGTTCAAAATTCTTGAAGATCAGAAAGGAAAGGTTTACGCGCTGCTAAGAACTCAGGTGGGCACCATAAAATAATGTGAATTGAAAAGGGAAAGAGGGATTCCATTTGACCACCCCAAAAGAAGAAGAAGAAGAAGAAGAAGAAGAAGAAGAAGAAGAAGAAGAAGAAGAAGAAGAAGAGGAGGAGGAGGAGGAGGAGGAGGAGGAGGAGGAGGAGGAGGAGGAGGAGGTTGGATTTATATCCCCCCTTTCTCTCCTGTAAGGAGACTCAAAGGGGCTGACAACCTCCTTCCCCTTCCCCCCTCACAACAAACACCCTGTGAGGTGGGTGGGGCTGAGAGAGCTCCGAAAATCTGTGGCTAACCCAGAGTCACCCAACTGGCTGGCATGGTAGAGTGCACGAATTTAATCAGAATTCCCCAGATAAGCCTGCCACAACTCAAGCTGCAGAACAGGGAATCAGGCCCAATTCCTCCAGATGCGAATGCACCTGCTCTCAGCCACTCTCTGCCACTGCTGCTCCGAAAAGAAATTTCCTTGCACAGGGGTCATTGGACCTGCATGGACATCTGTGTGGGTTGCGGACTGTGATGAGAAGGACAATTGCCACAGGAACGCGTGGCCGGGCCCCGCTAGGCTCAAATAAGATTTTTTTAAAACCATGGGCCTTACAAAATTGGGGGGAGTGGCTGACAAGTGGCGGTAAGGGTGACTGCTATGAACAATCTCTGTAATTGTGGATGCAGAAGAAGAAGTAGAGTTGGGGTTTATGCTCCTTTCCCCTCTAGTTTAAGGAGTCTCAAAGTGGCCTATAATTACATTCCCTCCCTCTGTCCTCAACAGGCATCTTGTGAGGTAGGTAGAGCTGAGAGAGTTCTGAGAGAACTATGACTGGCCTGAGTTTATATAGCCCATCATGTGTGTTTGTATCTGTTGAGCTATCTTAATGTTTATCATTATCAAAAAGGGATATCAAAAAGCTGATCCTTACCTATCTGACTTAGCAACTGTGTGTCTGAAAGAAGAAGAAAAAAAGTTCTTCACTAACTTAAATCAGATGCCCTGCTGGCTACTCCCTCTTTTCTGCCACTATGGGATCAGCATAGAAAATTTTGCTTGCAGCTGCAGACTTCTGAAATGGGCTACCAGAAGACAGGTTGAAGGCATTGTTGGACTGACGCAGGGCTTGAAAAAATGATATTCTTTGCTGAATGTCCTAGTAGTTTTTACTTGTTCTTTTTGGATTCAAAAATAAATAAATGCAAATACTTATATGTACTGGAAGTTCATAGACATTATCGGCATAACATTGACACCTGACTCCTGGTAGAAGCGGTTTGTATCTGACATGGGAGCTCCAACTTTGCAACAGCTTCCATCGCTGATCCGATTCATATTATTATACTGCAGTCCACAGTGTGTCTGATTTCATGTTGTTTTCTTTGAAAGCTACTGTACGCCAAAGCCTCTGCGAGGCACAGACATACAACCTGGTTATAAACTGGTTAAAGGAAGAACAAAGAAACAACTCATCTACTACAGTCAAAACTTAGTTACCTGGGATCAATAAAGAGCAGACAGAGATAAGTTTTCTTAATAGTTTCTTTTTTAAAGATGTGTATGATGCTGTATGCTAGGTAGCAACTTCTCGAGGAACATCACAGCCGGGAACACTGGTTCATGTAAGGTTCACCCATTACACTGCCCTCCAGCCAGCTGGAGGCTAACCAGGCTGATAACCCTAAACCACCGCCGCACAGGCCCAATGATTTTTACATCAAGCTGCCTGATGTACTGCTCTCCCATCTACCAATCCCTTTTCAATATTGATCCATTTCTAAATGAGCCTTCCCTGCTTTGTACCATGAGCAATAATTAAAAAAGCAGCACATTGATTTTAACTAATATTATGAAGGATCTGGATGTGCACATGCTTACAAAATAGCGGACTTTACCCATCATTCATAGCACAACAAAGGATCCTGATTAAACTTTGGACACAGGGAAAGAGAAATGTGTCTGCAATTGAACATGTCAAAACTTATACCTCTTCTGTTTTATTATAAATCTTGGTTCCAGCACCAAGGGACCCAAGTCTTATAATTTTCATTAAAATAAATTAGGAAATGCAGAAGCTGGGAGGGAGTACAGTGTTAAACATTGAAAAATGTTTTTGAAAAAAAAAGAACATCAAGGTATTCTGCTTGAACCAAGTAAAATTGCTTTTGTAATGCAAATAACTGCATTATTCCTTTATTATGTTCTCACTTTATTGATGAAGAGACGTTGTGTGTGTTTCTGTGTGCTTTATAATATCAAAAAGTCAGACAATTCTACCAGGCTGGAAGAACTGGGTTAGCTAAATGTTTTAATTTTGTTTCTCAAAGAAAACACAAGTCTTTATATGCAATCTTAGAGCATCTATGATATGGCTTTAACTGGAAGTGCCAATGTTTTAATTAGAAAACGGAAAATTCTAACTGGTTGTGGTGGGTTTTCTGGGAATGAATATGTGAATCATTCCCTGGACTGAAAAACCCCACCCGCAATACAATACAGTCAACCACACCTTTGCATAGCAAGTTCCATAGCAAGTTCTAACCAAGCACTTACTGATTGGTTCCTCACCTTGGGACATGGACAACATATGCCCCACTAAAACATTCCATTCTCACTGGACACAGTGTGTAACATACTTCTCTCTGTGATACGCCTCTGAAGATGCCAGCCACAGATGCAGGAGAAACGTTAGATCTATCTGACCATGGCCACACAGCATCCAGCTGTGAAAGCCTTAGACAATACACATAAAATTCTAAATTAGCATAAATGAAAAAAGAAAAGAAGAAAAAAAGAAAAACTTTCCCCCAAATATTAATAAGAATCCCGCGCAGGATATAGAAACAAAATGGGAGAATTATTATTGACCGACTGAGTTATTGTTGCTGATCCACTCTGTACAGAGATCAGTCTGTCAAAAGCTGTTGCCCATGATAACTACATATCTTGGATTTTCTTTCCAGTATCATGAATCCTCCTTCCATCATCAGAAGTGGAGACAGATTCTGGACTTTTAAGCAAAGTATAGAGGGGAGAAAGGGGCTCTAAAAACATATTTATATTCTGTTGAATACATAATTCTACATTCCCTTGGAGCATACAAAACTGCTTTATACTGAACCAGGCCGCTGGTCTGTCAAGGCCCTGATTGGCAGTGGGATCTTCTGCATGCAAAGCAGATGTGCCATCACAGAACCATTCCTTTTTCCTTCCCTTCTTTCTCCTAAATGATTAACTGTGGTCCCTGCATGACTCTCCCCTATGGCACTTTTAAAAACAGTTGGTGATCCACTTAGGAGTCTCACCATATCTAGTTAAACCTTTTGTTACAGCCTTTCGAGACAGGAAAAAGAAGTGTTGCATCGCAGAAAGTAACATTATATTGGGCCTACTTGTTTCTGTGTCCACCTTGATGTTGCCAGTGTGGTGTAATGGTTAAGAGCAGCAGACTCCAGTCAGGAGAACCTGGTTTGATTCCTCACGTGAGTGGTGGATTCAAATCTGGTCACTGGTGAACCAGATTTGTTTCCCTACCCCTACAAATGAAGACTGCTGGGTGACCTTGGGCTAGTCAAAGTTCTCCCAGAACTTTCTTAGCCCCACCTGCCTCACAAGTTATCTTTTGTGGAGAGTGGAAGAGAAGGTGACTGTAAGCTACTTTGAGACTCCTTAAAAGTTGAAAAAAGTGGGAAATTAAAAAAACTCTTTTCTATTCCCTAGAAAATACGGTAAGCAGAAATGCACTTTAAATTTTCCTGGGAACTGAGGTACAGGGTATATTTAATGAAGCCTCATACCATGTCGAATTTCCAGTATGGTGTGGTTGTCATAATGTTGAATTTGGGTCAGAAAACCCAGGTTTATCAGCACTTAGAAGACCTAACCATGTTTTCCTGAGAATGACTCTGAGCAGACATTTTCATAGCCCCCATTCCTGTCTGGTGTGCATGGAGGAAGAAATGCTTAAGTCCTTTGCTGTGCAATTTTTTGAACCTGAAATAGCCACAGGGGAGACTATTTATTTTGTGAGTAGCTCCACATGTACCGAAGAAAAGCTTTTACATGCTTCGTGAAGGAACAAATAGCACAAATGGGGCTGTTTCAGATTATTAAAATGGTCCAGATGAAGTCTACTCTCCCTGTGCATGGTGGTCCTGATCCAAGTTGGCATGGATTCTCTGAACATGTCTTCTGTTCTGACTTGGGGACATATCTGAAAAATATATGTCATGTAGGTAGGCCCTGATCAGCCAAGAATCTCAGGATAGTCTAAGAACATAAGAACATAAGAACAAACCAGCTGGATCAGACCAAAGTCCATCTAGTCCAGCTCTCTGCTACACTACAGTGGCACAGAATTGCCTTGGGGAGCTCACATATGGGATGTGAACGCATAGCGATGACCTTCTACGGCTGTTTAAGCATACATACCACCACCTGTTCTGCTAAAGGCATTTGCAATCTGAGATCAAGGAGGATCAAGATTGGTAGCCATAGATGGAGCTTCTCCTCAACAAATCTGTCGGAAACCCTTTTTAAAGCTACGCCAGGGTTGATAGCCATCCTCACCACACGCCTGTAGCAGCCTCTTCCAACCACTAATCACACGTTAAATGAAGAAGTGTTTCCTTTTTATTAGATCCTAATTTTTCCCCAAAGCATTTTCGGTGCTTGTGCCCCCTGGTTCTAGTATTGTGAGAAAGAGAGAAAAATTTCTCTCTGTCAACATTTTCTACCCCATGCATAATTTTGTAGACTTCAATCATATCCCCCCTCAGCCGCCTCCTCTCCAAACTAGAGTCCCAATAGGGTTGGTCAATACTAAAAAAATTCGGTAAAATTCGGATTTGGGTATTTTGGGGCATAAAATTGATTTGTATGCCCGAATCCAAATCACAGCCGATTCGGATATGCCCGAAAATTCGGGTAAATCCGAAAAATTCGGGTCCGTTTTATTATTTGTTTGAATTTTTGGTGTTTTTACACGTTTTGGCCTGCAGGGGGCGCATTTTTAAAGCTAGTGGCACTAAACTTTCAGGATATCATCTGGAGACTGTCCTTATGATTCTCCCCAAATTTAATGAAGTTTGGTTCAGGGGGGGCAAAGTTATTGACCCTCAAAAGGGGTGCCCCATCCCCCATTGTTTCCAATGGAAGCTAACAGGAGATGGGGGCTACACTTTTGAAGGTCCATAGCTTTGGACCCCCTGAACCAAACTTCACCAAACTTGGGGAGTATCATAAGGAAGGTACTTGTATGATACCCTGAAATTTTGGTGACAGTAGCTCTGAAACCTCGCCCCTCACAGTCACCCAAAGAAATTTCCCCAGATTCTGTGCTCTGTAGTGGTTGGCTGGCTCCATTGCAGCCAATGGGAAATTTCTGTGGGAGGGCTGTGGAGTGCACATTTCTCATGGTAAACCCATAAAACGTTCAGGGTGTCTTCAGGAGAGTCTCTTCATGACACAATCCAGGTTTGGTGACTGTTGCTTCGAGGGGTTCAATGTTATGGGTAGGGTCCATCTCCCATTGCTCCCATAAGCAAAGTTCCTCAAACCTGGATGGTGTGATCCAGAGACTCTCCTGAAGATACCCTGTGACTGTACCTTGATAAATGTGCACCCCACAGCCCTCCACCAGAAATTCCCCATTGACAGCAATGCAGAAGTCACTGCAGAAAATAGAATCTTGGGCAAATTTTTGGGGGTGCCTGCAGGGGTGCATTTTTAGACATATCGGCACCAAATTATCAGGGTATCAACAGCTGACTGTCCTGATGATGCCCACCAAGTTTGGTGCAGTTTGGTTCAGGTATGGACCCTCAAAAGGGTGCAGCTATCCCCCATTGTTTCCAATGGGAGCTGATAGGGGATGGGGCTACACCTTTGAGAGTCCATAACTTTGGCTCCCCTGAACTAAACTGCACCAAACTTGGGGGGTGTCATCGGAACAGTCTCCTGATGATACCCTGAAATTTTGGTGCAGATATGTTTAAAAATGCTCCCCTGGCAGGCCGAAACGTGAAAAAAACACCAAAAAATAATAACGCAATTCGGCTGGTGATAGGATTCGGACAGCTCAGATTCGGACTTTGCTCATCCGAATCTGTCCGAATCAGTGCAGATTCGGTAAAAATCCAGATTCGGACTGTCTGAATCTCCAACCCTAAGTCCCAAACACTGCAGCCTCTCCTCATAAAAAAGGTGCTCTAATCCTTCAATCATCCTTGTTGCCCTTCTCTGCACTTTTTCTATCTCCTCAATATCCTTTTTGAGATGTGGCGACCAGAACTGGACACAGTACTCCAAGTGCGGTCGCACCACTGCTTTATATAAGGGCATGACAATCTTTGCAGTTTTATTGTCAACATTTTCTACCCCATGCATAATTTTATAGACTTCAATCATATCCCCCCTCAGACGTCTCCTCTCCAAACTAAAGAGTCCCAAACGCTGCAGCCTCTCCTCATAGGGAAGGTGCTCCAGTCCCTCAATCATCCTTGTTGCCCTTCTCTGCATTTTTTCTATCTCCTCAATATCCTTTTTGAGATGCGGCGACCAGAACTGGACACAGTACTCCGCGAAATTACGGAAATTCAGCATTCACTGCTTTATATAAGGGCATGACAATCTTTGCAGTTTTATTATCAATTCCTTTTCTAATGATCCCCACCATAGAGTTTGCCTTTTTTACAGCTGCCATGCATTGAGTTGACATTCCCATGGAACTATCAACTAAGACGCCTAAATCACCTTTCCTGGTCTGTGACTGATAGCACTGACCCCTGTAGCGTCTTCATGTGAAGTTTGGATTTTTTGCCCCTATGTGCATCACTTTCTGACATTTCGATGAACTACATTGAACTGCATTTGCCATTTCTTAGCCCACTCTCACCTAATTTATCAAAGGTCCAGCTTGCGAGCTTCCTGGCAATCCTTTGTTGGTTCTCACCAATCTCTACCATTTGGTATCATCTGTAAGCTTGGCCACAACATGCTACCTGCAGGCACCCTACTCTCCAGGTCATTTATGAATAGGTTAAAGAGCACTGGTCCCAATGTCTGGGGATCCTTGGGGACACCACTCCCGACATCTCTCCATTGTGAGAACTTCCCATTTACACCCCACTCTTTTGTTTCCCTGTTTCTCAACCAGTTTTTAATCCATAGGAGGGACTTCCCTCTTATTCCTTCATTGCTGAGTTTTTTCTCAACAGTCTCTGGTAGAGGAACTTTGTCAAAAGCTCTTTTGGAGAAATCCAAGTAGACAATGTCCACCGGTTCACCCTTGTCCACATGCGCTGTTTACACCCTCAAAGAACTCTAAGTAAGTTTGTAAAGACAGGATTTGCCCTCTTTAAAAGCCATGCGTGAGCTCTTTCTCAGCAGGTCTTGCTTTTCATACATGTTTTATAATTTTATCTTTTAATGACAGATTCTACTTAATTTATATCAGGAACAGATGTCAGACTGACTGGCCTGTAATAATCCCCGGGTCCCCCCCTAGATCCTTTCTTAAAGATTGGTGTGCACATTGGCCATCTTCCAGTCTTCAGGGATGGAGCCTGATTTCAGGGATAAGTTGCATATTAAAGAGTGTGAGGAAGATCAGCAATTTCATGCTTGAGCTCTTTAAGAACTCCTTTAATTGGTGCTAATACAGCCAAGAAATCTGGGGCCAGGGATTTGGTAACATTTAGTTTATCAATGGCTGCCAGAACTTCTTTCTTGTCTAACACAATCTTCGCTAGTTCCTCGGATTCACCTCCTAAGAAGCTTGGTTCAGGTTGCAGGAATGTTCCTCACCTCCTCTTGGGTGAAGACAGATGCAAAGAATTCATTCAGCTTCTCTGCAATCTCCCTGCCATCTTTTAGCCACCCTTTGTTCCTCTGTCATTTAACGGGCCTACCGCTTCCCTTGCTGGCTTCCTGCTTTTGATGTACTTGAAGAACTGTTTGTTGCTGGTCTTGATGTTCGCAGCCATGCGTTCCTCATAATCCTTTTTTGCCTCCTGTAATGTATTGTATTGATTGTGAGGTACTGTATTGTTTTAAGAGTCTGCAGCTGTTGCTTAGAATTGGTAATCAGTAGGTGTGTGTTATATTCAGCACAGCTGCAGAGTGACTTTAGGCTATGTGTGAGTAGCAGCTATGAAATAAAGCATCATGTTTTGTTCCTCCGGCTCCTGCTTCTTTGAGACGCATAACATATTGGCGGCGAGGATAAACTTGCCGACTGAGTCTAGCAAGTTTTTGTGAAGCAAAGGACTGTGAGTAAATTATGTTTCAAGGGCAGCTGGAACAGTTTAATTTGGAGTTTCCTTTGGAAATTAGCGGCAGAGTTAATAGAGGCCCGATTAGATTTTGCTCTTCACAGCCATCCGACAACAGACCCAGAAAGGAAAAGAGCCGTTTGAGCCTATGCGGTGAAGGGGTGTTTGATTTTCGCCTCAGCATTGATAAGCGTAGAGACTTATCAACAACACCGCTTGTAGAAATACTGACTGCATTAAGGAACCATTTCATTCCCCAACCGTCAGAAATAGCTAGACGGAGTGTTTTCGCGCGTGATCAGGAGGGGACTGAAAAGCGGTATTACGAATTATGTGTTGCAGTCTTACGGTTGGCACAACAATGTAATTTCTCCAATTTGGAAGAAATATTAAGGGATCTGGTCTGTGAGAGCACCATTGCAAAAAGTTGCGCTGCTAGCAAAGACAGACTTGACTTTTCAAATGGCATACCAAGAGAAGCCTTGAATTTTGAACTTGCCGCAGCCTCTTTCGGGAGGTCGCGACAAACCAGGAGCCCACAGAGATTGGAAACGGCTGGCGGTGGGACTACAGCGGGCCGAATGGTGGGGGTCAGAGACTGCAGCATGGTGCAATGAAGATGGGAAGACCACCACAACAGGGGAGGATGATAACAAGAGAGAAATGTATATATATGAGTTGTGTGGTGGGCCCCATGAGAGAGAAGGGTGTAAATTTAAAGAGCTGCAATGTTTCTGTTGTAAGCGTTGGGGGGCATGTTGGGAGAGTGTGCAGAGAAAAAAGGCATCAGGGACCAAGAAGACATGTTCCCGGCTCGCTGCTACACACACTCTCTGTGGATGCACCTTGCTGTCCCCATGTAGCTGGCTTGACTGGCCAACCCCCACATGAGCAGTGTGATGGTGTTTTACGCGGCTGATGTAAATTAAACCCGTGCCGAAGGATCCGAAACCGTTGCCGGTGACTGCGTGGATCCAGGACCGCTTATTGTGATGCGATTCTGGGTCCAGCATTCTCCATCGTTTCATGGGACACTTATAAAACATTTTGCCCACAGGATGATTTGGACATTCAATCTTTAGGCCTACCACTTACGGATTATCAAGGACATAGATTACTACCTGTGGTTGGCATGTGTAATGTCCACAATGAAATATCATATATGTTGATGGATGTTTGAAATTGTTAATAATAGTGGAAGGAAGGCGGACGAGCCTATTGGGAGGTTGGACTGGTTTGGGAGGAGGTTGGGAATTGTAATTACTGGAATTGCATGAGAGTTAGCAAGTTGACATGGGAGGTGCTACTGGTGGGAGGAATTTAAGAGTGTGTGTTTGCTGAGGGACTGGGGCAGTATAAAGGAGTCCACCTTGCCCTATCCCATTGCATCTTGATCCTTTAAGTACCCCAATCACGTCTAAAATCGCAGTGATATTCCATTTGCTAAGCTCTCTAAAAGTGGATGCAGAACTAGATCAGTTATTGGAACAGGGAATATTAAAGATGATGGTAAATGCAAGAATGAGGAAACTCCAATTGTTGACCCCCCTGAATTGGCCAATGGGGATGTGCGCATTTGTGCTACGATTATAAGTGCACAATTAACAAGGTACATTGCAGAAACATCCATTACCCAGTGCCAGTTGTCAGTCAGTTATTGCCTTAACATTGGCAGGGGGAAAGAGTTTTTGCAAGAAAATTAAGATCTAAGCGCCAGGCATACCAACTTAGCTGGAAGTGGATGATGATGCCACTGCAGAAGCCCAGACGATAGTATTGATGACTCACAGGGGGGGCATTCAGGAGTAAGAAGCGGCTGCAATTTGGAGTGAAATGGCTCCTGGGATATTCAGAGCTTGATGGAAGAAATATTAAGAGAACTTGCGAGAGTCATACCATATTTTGATGATGTCTTGATAGTGGGTGCAACTGAGGAGGAACTGATGACGGATGCGGAAAGTACTGCAGTTGCTTCCTACTCGGAGATGTAGGGTTGCGCGTTAAGTGCGAAAAATGCGTGTTTGGAGTAGCGCAAGGCTAGAGTTTTAGGGATACATGGTAGATGCTGCAAGGGGAATCCACTTACGACATCAGCAAGGTGAAGAGGCCATCCAGGATGCCCCAGCACCACAGTCAAAGCAAGAGTTACACAGGCATTTTTGGGATTTGCCTAGAATTTTTTACCATTCATTCTTAAAGCATAAGGCCACAATGGTAGACCCTGCGTTTATTAGATAAAGCGGGCAGTGTGGCAGATGGAACAAGTCAGTCATGAGAAGGCATTCCGAGATGTCCAAGCGAGTTGTTGTATCATCAGAAAGTGTATTGGTTTCATTTTGATGAGAGGAAATACCATTAATTTTGGCGTCGCGATGCACCTCCCGTGTGAGTTTGGAGCAGTGTTGGAGCCATCAGTTGGAGAGGATATGCGGGAAGCTCCAATTAGCGTATTATTCCTAGGGCCGTTGTCTGGCGGAGCGAGAGAATGCTGTATGGAATTGATAAGGAGAGGCATTAGCTTAATAGTGGCTGGGGTTAAGAAGTTTCCACTTGATTACGTGTATGGGCGACCATTTATGATTGTTACAGACCATAAAGCAGCTGTTGGGATTATTTTCCTCAGCCAGAACACCACAGATATTGTCCCCTAGGAGACTCTGCGGTGGGCAACTGTTCCTGAATGCATATGATTATGTCTTGCAGCACCAGTCGGGAAAGAAAATTGGTGCATGTAGATCGTTGGAGTGGCTTGCCGAGTACAAAGGGAGGAGGAAGATCATTCCCCACTTTTGGAGGTTTTGATGTTTGGAATCGTTATCAGAGCCTCCAGTGCAAAAAGCCCCGGACAGAAATGGCTTAGAAAGGTCAGCCCCTAAGGACCCGGAGTGCTTGCCCGAGTTTTGAATTGGGCATGGAAGGGTTGGCCATTTGGGGCAGGAGTTAGAGGAAAATTATTCAGACCATTTTGGAATGAGGCAGCACGAGATATCTGTCCACCAAAGGGAGTGCTTACTGTGGGGAAATTAGAGTAGTGATCCCCTTCAGCTTTAAGGAAGTTACGAGGTTGCTTTTGGAGGCCTATACATGTAGGGCACGAATGCAATAGTAAGAGAATGGAAGAGAGCATTGGCCACGTAATTGTATGTGTGGTGGCTAAAGATGGATGAGTGAAATAGAAGGGAATGGGTAGCCAGTGCTGCAGGGAGGGTCCAGATAACGCGACCTGCCCCACCTCAGAGCCCCTACCTATCAATGGGAGTCCACAAAGGCAGACCCATTAGTCAAAGGGTACATATTGATTTTGCAGGGGCCTTTTCAAGGCCAGGTGTTTTCTCATCGTGAAGTGGACTCATATTCCAAATGAAACTAGAAGTAGTTGCCAGTAATGTCAATGACATCACAAGAGCAGTTTATTATTAGGGCACTGCGTAAAGTTAATTTGCAACCCATGGCCTCAGGATCACGGTGAGTATCCGGATAATGGGACAGCGTTTGTATCCAAGGAGTTTAGAGTATTCCTGGCCAATGGAATTATTTATTAGCCAGGAATTTACCTGGGCCCCTTTTCCACAAATCCGACTCTCACGAAGATGGGCAGGCAGAAAGGATGAGATGCGTTACCTTGAAGAAGGATGCATTACAGCGAATAGTAAGAGGGACTTTTGCACACGTCGGTTGGCAGAATTTTTTGTTAACACAGCACATAACACCGTGCAGCAGCCACGGGAGGAGTCCTGCTTGGAGTTGCTAATGAATGGAAACTTACAAGCGTTGCTGGACACGAGAATGCATCGGGAATTCAGTTGATGATGCGATCCGCCCGGAAGGAAAGAAGATCAGGTGTTGAAAGCTACCTCGGACATTTGATAAAGGATATTAATCACGGTGCTTAATGTCGAGAATTATGGAGCAAGAGTCCATGTTGGAGTCCCAGCAGTTGTAGAGGCAGCCGACAGGGCGCATATCTTATAAGGTGGAATTAGAAACTAGAAGAGAGGCGGGTGATCCACGCCAGACATGTTGACCAAGTAAGGAAAGAGAGTGCCAGAGTCCAACAGTAGATCAAGGAACCCCCAGGTCCTCGAATCTAGAGGACGTTAAGGGGCAGATGGGCTGGCTGCAGGATGAGGAAGCAGTAAAATAGTCCAATTGTCCCAGAGGAACCCGCAAACAGAGCGTTAAGGGCCTAGATGGAGATGCAGGATAAAAGGAAACAGCAAAGAGGTCCAATTGTTTTGCAGAGACCAGGAACAAACACACAGACTCAGAGGCCAGAGCTGGGGAGCTGGGGGCCGATCTCAGTGAAAGAGGAGATCCCGCCAGATTATTATTATTACAGGAGGTTAGGGAGGAAGGGGTGTAATAGGTATTGTATTGATTGTGAGGAATTGCTGTATTGTTTTAAGAGTCTGCAGCTGTTGCACTGGAATTGGTAATCAGTAGGTGTGTTATATTGAGCACAGCTGCAGAGTGATTTTAGGCTATGTGTGAGTAGCAGCTTTGAAATAAAGCACCATGTTTTGTTCCTCCGACTCCTGATTCTTTGAGACATAACACCTCCCTTACAGCTAACTTGCTTCTCTTTTGCCACCATTTGTGCTCCCTCTCATATTCTTCATCAGTCAAACTGGACTTGCATTTTCTAAAAGACATTTTCTTTTTTCTGATAATTTCCTCAACCTCTCTTGTTAACCATGGTGGCTTTCTTTTGGACTGGGTGCTGCCTTTTCTAACCTGTGGAACACATTCCAGCTGAGCTTTTATTACTGTGTTTTTAAATAACCTCCAAGCATCCTGGACAGTTTTGACTCTCTTGATTTTCCCTTTCAGCTTCCTGCGCACTATCCCCCTCATCTTTGAGAAATTTCCCTTTCTGAAGGCAAATGTAACTACATTAGTAGATGCCACTTGTTCGCATGCTGAGATACTGAATCTGACAGCATTGTGGTCGCTGTTCCCTATCGGCTCAACAACACTGACTTCCTGCACCAGGTCCTGGGTCCCACATAGAATTAGATCTAGGATCACCTCTCCCCTGGTTGGTTCCACAACCCTCTGCTCTAAGCCACAGTCATTTAGCATATCCAGGAATGCTCTCTCCTTACTATGACCTGAACATGCGTTTTTCCAGATTATATGGGGATAGTTGAAATCACCAATTACCACTACGTTTTTGTATTTGTTGGCCTCTCTAAATTCTTTTCCATCTCAGAATCCTCTTGTGCAGTTTGGTCAGGGGGACGATAATATATTCCTAATATTAAACTGTCCTTCACACCTGGTATTGATATCCACAGTGATTCTGTAGGGAAACCAGCTCTTCTTGCATTGTCTATTTTATGTGATACTATGCTCTCTTTGATGTAAAGGGCAACTCCACCCCCAATGCGCCCTGTCCTATCCTTCCTATAGAGCCTGTAGCCTGGTATAACAGCATCCCATTGGTTCTCCTCATTCCACCATGTCTCTGTAATGCCCACTATATCAAAGCCCTCCTTCAAAACTCTGTACTCCAGCTCCCCCATTTTAGGTCGAAGGCTTCTACTATTAGCATAGAGACACCTGTATACCCTGTCTCTGTCCTTAACCTGGGATTTATGTGCTTTACCCTCACGTCTTTTGTAGACACTATCCCTTGTCACATGCACATTGCTATGTTCCTCTCTTGTTTGTGGTTGATTTAGAAAAACCTCCCTCTCTGTCTGCACCCCCATAGATACTGTAAGTCTAACTCTGTCCCTCAGCTTCACCTACCTCACAGAATTATTGTTAGAAAACACACAGTGGGATGTGTGAGATGGATATGTTTCCTGGAACTCCTAGGAAGAGGGGTGTGATAAAAATTTAAATTCCCCAGTTTTCCAAAGGTTCTTTTGCTAAACTTTATTTCTGTGCTCCAAAAGAAACAGCATAACATGATCTTGCATTTAATAACAACAGCTAAAAAGATTATGCTTGGCACTGAAAAGGGATATCATTTCAAACACAGAATAGTGGACAGTAAAATGTAACGAAACTTTTAAAAGTAAAGATTTGGCCCAATTGGATAGGACTTGGCAATGTTTTTCTCAAACATTTATAGCCATGTTTAGTAACTTCTATGTATGTGTCAGTCTTTCTATTTGATAGTTGTAATATGTTTATTATAATTCATTCTACAGTTATAATTCATGGGTATGTATGAGTATGTACTACATGAGGGAAAATGCTGATAAATAATAATGAAAAATAAATACATAAATGCCTTATACTCAACACTCAACTAGCTGACATCAGATAGAATGGGAAAAAATGGGGGATTCCCCAGATATAAATGTATCTCTCCATGACCTGAATTTACCAACACAGAAACATTTCAGTACAATAGAAGGCTACTGTGATAACCAAGTAGACCAGACAGAACAATTATCTACCCACTGCTAGACAACAGGCAACCTCTACATGGATAATTAGTGTTCAAAATTCTGCAGAGGACTGACTGTCCTTTTTAAGGGAGCATGGAGAGAGGAGGCAGGAATGGGAAATAAATACATCAACTCTCCTCCAGACTTCCAAATTATGAAAATCAGTCTTGGAATGTTATCATACAACCTTGCTATGAATCAAGGGCAAATTTAAGACTTGATAGCTTGGCTGTAGTCCAAGAGGGACCTCTGCATGAAAACTGCTGTGAAGTCAATCTTTGTCCAGTTACCAATGTATAAATATCACAGTGCACAGTTGTGATGCAGATATTGTCAGTATGATGGCAATGAACATAATTGAAATATTCAAAAAGATAACACAACATATTAAAAAACAATTGAAAAACATATCCAAAGAATCACTTGAAAAGGTTTATGCACTGCTGCTTTACTATCATATAGTATGTGAAACATTGATGCAAAGCAAAGGAAATCGCAAAGAGCAGTGGGCAGTGAAGAATCAGCTGCAATGAAGGATCAATTATTGCATTTTTCTGGACAGGCAAACTTTCAATCTTTCCTATGCAATGGGCAATGAAACACCTGAGAATATATGTGTATATTTATCTAAAAATGTTGCAGGACCAGTTTGAAGCTGGGAACTGAGTTGTTGATATTGGAAGCCTGGGTCCACTCCAGATCACTTCCACTGATAAGTAGTGACCAGTAAGACATCTCAGTTTGTGTTCACGGGCCATGAGTAAACTTAAAAAGTCCTATAAATATTTTCCTTTATGAAGAGGCCACTTTTGTGGCATGAGAAATCAGAATGGTGGCAGAAGTTATACCAGAGTTTTCCTGATTTATTTATTTACATTATTCATAGTCCTCCTTTCTCATTTGGACTCAAGGCAGATTACACAGAATGAGACAATACAATCACCAGGTTGGGTTCAGAAAACAATGCAATAGAACATTCAGAAAACAATGCAATAGAGCTATAAAACAATGCAATAGAACTATAGAACTAACCAGAAGTCTGAGGCAAAACATAAGTTTTAACACAATATATTAAATGATGCAAAATTAGATAGTAGGATCCTTGTTTCAGCAAGCTATACACAGTTGTATTGGCCATAGTCCCAAATAATTTTTCTAAGCAACTTTGTGAAACATTTAGTACAGTGCAATTCTATTGCCTCCATAGAAATGCCCTCTTGAATAATTCAGTTCTGCATAGTTTTTGGAAAGCCATGACTGGGGGATCCTTCCTGTTCTCCTTAGGTAGCCCATTCCATAAGATGGAGGGAACAATGAAGAGGGCACAAGTATGGGAAACTGCCAATTTTGCCCATTTGTAGGTTGGCACCTGCAGAAAATCCTGCTATGCTGAGCAAAGCTGTCATGATAGCGCCTAGGGAAAGAGATGGTCTGGCAGATATGATGATCCAAGCCCATGAAGCATTTTATATGTGATAGCCAATGCCTTAAATTTAACCCAGTAACCGATGGGGAGTCAGTGAAGTGCCCACAATGGGAGTAATAGGTGTGCTCCATCTAACTCTTGATAATAGCTGGTTTTGAGCAGAGACCAATGTACAGTGCATTGCAGTAGTCTAGTATCAATGTTATTGTGGCAAGGATCCAGGTGGCCACATCAGCTGTATCAAGGTAATGGGCCATCTTTTGGACTAGGCTGAGCTGGAAGAAAGCCTTTTTTTGCATCTGCATTAACTTGCTTCTCCAATAATAAACTTGGGCCCAGTATAACCCCAAAGCTCTTAACTGATTTAGCAAGTTCAGCTGAACTCTCCAGAAGTAGGGTCACAACATCCTTCAAAAGCATTTCCACCTTTCCATCAAGGGTGTGGCAGATTTGTCTTTGGAGAGGTATGGTTGCTACTGTGGATGAAAGTAACTGGCAATGGAAGAAGAATGAGCTACAATGGAAGCCCTTTGTCACTAGGTGAAATGCAGTGGTGGGATTCAACTAACTTAACAACCGGTTCCGGTGGTGGGAATTAAAATAATTTAAAAACTGATTGTTTACAAGCACCATTTTAACAACCGAAGAGGGCGAACCTGCTGAATCCCAGCACTGAGCTTAACCATACTTACATGTTCCCAAGGGTTTCTGACTGATCACTCTAACTTGCTGAGTGATCCTATGCAGAGTTAAGACCAAATTACATGAGACACAACTCCAGATGTATTATTTGCCTCCCCCCCCAGAACAGCAGCAAGGAACTGATATGGGTGAAGGCCTTGTTTACTGGGGAAAAGAGGGTTAACTTTTCCAAGAGAATAATTTCCTCAATTAAAATGCTGTCAGTCAGAATAGACAATACTCACCTTGATAGACCAATGGTCTGATTCAGTAGAAAGTAGCGTAATGTGCATGTAATGCTGCTTAGAATTGGTTTGTTAGACAAATCATGAAAACTGAAATTCTCATTTTTCTATGAATTATTTCAAACTTTCAGTTGCATGAGATGATGGGTCATTTAGTGATTATGCATACACAAATTACGAACTGTGGAAAAATAAAGCATTCTCATAGAGAGAGAAAGCTTGCATGTGTGTGAAAACAGTGCTTGATTGGGGGACAGTGTGCTAGAGGTGATATATACTGTTCTTAAAACCATATGGATAACAGTACCCTCCAGTTACAGATTTTATACAAGCATCTCAGATTTCTGATGCTGGGAGGCACACAATAAAACGTTATTGCAAAAGCACTGGGCAATCCTCAATGTGCACAACCAAAATGAGTTTTTTAGGAAGACAGAATGAGCCTTATATTTTGCCTTAATATGCTATAAAACAAATGTTGCTATCTGAGGGGACATGAAAAACAGATGAGCACCACTGTACACTGTAGCTATTGTGTTGTTCTGATGAGATGTCCTAATGTGCTAGAAAAATCAAAGCTACGATTCACCAGAAACATCTTATAACCATCTTATCTAAACCAGTGCCCCCCCCCAGACTTTTCAAACAGAGTATTTACATCTTCTAGGTACAAGTGAAGTGGGGGGGGGGGTTTGCAGCCAACTTTGTACCTCAACTTAAATGCAGTTGCATAAGCCAAATTTGAACATCATGTTGAGGTCTTCTTCTATGTCCCCTTGCATGCAGGGCTCCAAACAGCCACAATAGTCCCCAGTGGTGGGATTCAAATAATTTAACAACCGGTTGTTTACAAGCACCGTTTTAACAACTGTTTCCGTCGAAGTGGTGCAAACCTGCTGAATCCCACCTCTGATATGCCCCCTTTACATTCAGAAGAATGGACACAAAATTCCATAGTAATACATAATAACAATAAATATAATAAATGCATAATAAACACAATATAACATTTATACATGATAAAGGTGGACATAAAATGTTTTTTTAGAACAGGTCTGCTGCTATTATCCTGAAGCAACAACTTGTTCAGCTTCCCGGGGCAATGTGGGGCACCTGGAATTTTGGACCCTTGATGGCCCTACCTCCATGTATGTTTTTCAAAATGCACATGTTGTTACAAACCACATTTTACAAGTGGTGATCTAAAAGGTGGAGTTTTTTTTTAAAAAAGGAGGGGGTATGAAAAGCTTTTTATATTACTGTGCTTTAGAGTGGACAATGAGGAAATGGAAATGAGGAAGTTGGAAAACTTTCTATTCCTTGGTTCCATCATCAAGCAAAAGGGGGACTGCAACCAAAAAATCAGATGGAGATTGAGACTATGAAGGACAGCCGCGAAGGAGCTAGAAACAATGCTCAAGGGTAAGGAGTGTTACTAGCAACCAAGATCAAGTTAATTCATGCCATAGTATTCCCTGTTACTACTTATGGGTGTGAAAGTTGGATAATGAGGAAAGCTGACCGGAAGAATGTGGATTCCTTTGAAATGTGGTGCTGGAGAAGTTTTATGAATACCATGCACTACCAAGAAGAAGAAAAATATATAAGTAGGTTCTAGATCAAATCAAGCCTGAAACTCTCCTTAAATACTAAAATGACTAAACTGAGGCTATCATATTTTGATCACATTCTGAGAAGACAAGAGTCACTGCAAAAGACAGTAATGCTAGGAAAAGTTGAAGGCAGAAGGAAACGAGGAAGAACCAACATGAGATGGACTGACTCTATAAAGGAATCCACGGTCCTCAGATTGTAAGATCTGAGCAAGACTGTTTAACAATTGGACATTTTGGAGAACATTGATTCATGAGTCAGAAGTGATTTGACGGCACATTAGCACACATATGGCAGGCTTGGAATCAATGCAGAATAGGACTAAAATATCTATATTCAATAATTTTTCAGCAGCCATAACTGTATTCTCTATTTCCGTTAAAATGTAAGATGGAAAACAAAACAAAATATTATTTGGTACTGACACAGTATTCTCGGGTTGTCATGCTTAGCTCTTCTATAAAAGTAAGTTCAGTTCAAATCATGATAGGCAAATATGCCACTCAATCCTTATTACATCAAGGAATAAACCAATGACTCCATCGAAGTAAAAACAAGACATTTCCACACCTTTTCATAAACAAAATTAAACTGCAGAGTAATAATTTAAAAGGTATCTCACAATGCCGTCGTGGAAGTAACATATGGAGAGATAGGTAAGTAAAGATGTTTGTTGAAGTGAGTCATAGGGCTAAAAGGAATAATTTCATGTACTACAATAGGATGCTGACACTTTAAAGTCAGGCACTTTGCACCATGGCTGCCTGTTGGTCTAATGCACTCTGTTCACATAGCGTTTTAGCATGCCCTTGCTAACATCTTGCTTCAGCCATCAACAATGAAGAAGAAGAGTTTAGATTTATATCCCATCTTTCTCTCCTGTAAGGAGACTCAGTGGCTTCCAAGCTCCTTTCCCTTCCTCCCCCCACAACAGACACCTTGTGAGGTAGGTGGGGCTGAGAGAGTTTCAAAGAACTGTGGCTAGCACAAAGTCACCCAGCAGGAATGTAGGAGTGCAGAAACATATCTGGCTCACCAGATAAGCCTCTGCCACTCATGCGAAGGAGTGGGGAATCAAACCTGGTTCTCAGAATCCACCTGCTCTTGACTACTACACCAGGCTGGGTCTCAGGCTAATGCAGGCTAAGACTCAAACTGCAAAATGTTTGTTTACCTTTGCCTCTCAAATTACCACATCTGCTGCTGCCTCTGATAGTAAGTTTCCCAACTGATCAGAACCAATATTGAATATTGATATTGAGACATTCTTAACCCAACACTGTACAGCAAACTAATGAATATCAACAAACAGTTTCACTTTCCTCAAAAGAATATCCTGTTCTTTCCCCTTCCTTTTATCAGGCAGAACAAAGCATCAATAAAGACCATGGACAACTTTATTCCACTGGTTAACATTAGATGATTATGGATTAGAATAGAAATATGAACATGCATAAAACAAATAGTCTGCTAATAAAGTGATGCCGTTTCTACAGGTTTTAACTACCTTTAGTCAGTGATCATGGTGTTTTATGGTCAATAGAGGAAATGTCTCAGAGCAACATAATTGAAATTGGATAGTGCCATTCACAATGGTGAAACAGCTATTTCACCATCTGAAGGGCAAAGGGAAAAAAACCTAAGATGCAAATCGCAAACCATGTAAATCAGCATATCTGCAGTAAACATACCTGCAGTTCAAATGTCTTTTAGTGCAATCGTATGCAAATCTGCTCTAGTCAAAGCCCATTCAAATCAATTAATTTTGACTAGCTATATAGGATTGAACTGTTAATATGGCTGCTCAGTTTGTCTAATCCCTCTAGTTTTTGTGCCAGTGGATTTTCAGCTATGGACTGGATAGTTATCATTTTAGGCACAAGGAAGATGGTGCCCAGAGCGGACGTAGCAGTCCGGAGCTCTGGTAACTTGAAACTAGAAACTTTGATTTAGGATTTTTTAGGACCTTTATCAGACTTTGGAAGCAAATGAGGAGTTTTTCCTACCCCCACTATATTGCATTTGTATCTGGCATCCTGGTTGGTAAATTACAGAGTAATAACAACTTAACTCATCTCCTGCATGGTGAGGAGGGCGGCGGCATATCGGTGGCAGCCGGCCCCTGGTTCCAGGCGGCCAATGGCCAGTCGACCAGGGTGAGCTGGATGGGCTGCGGGATGGAGAGGTCAGTGGCAGAGACCTTGGGATTGATGAGATGGGGAGTCAGTGACAGAGACCCTCGAACAGTGCCCAATCGCTACCAAGCTCCCTGGCGAAACCCAACCGAACGAGATTGGGTTAAGATGGTAGAGACCATAATGCCCACACCATTCAGGGGGATGCTTGAACGGAGATAGGGGTTGGTAGCAGGGACCCACAGCAGTGTTGAAGCTTCTCCTGATGAAGTCTGGGACGGTGAGAGGGGATGGTGGCAGGGCCCCCAGAACGAAAAGTCGAAAGCCTCCTGCCCATAGAACATCTGAGAGTCCCCCACTGAAAAGTAGAACACACCCATCAAGAACATGGCGATGGCCTGAAATGAACACTGGAATTTTACTTCATGCAGCGAGTGGACATTGGATTGTAATTCAAGTAATCCAACATAGATGCTTGATGGCACAGCTGCTGTTAATTCTGGGACTATTAGTTTTGTAGGGTGTCAGATAGCAGAGCTTATTTAGTTATCAATTTCTGTCGTAATAATGGGTTCTAGGCTATGTTAGATTGATTAATCTGTATGTATTAAATTAGATTTTTGGTAGTGTAGGTAGGATAGTGTAATTAAGCTGTTGGACCAGGATATTCTTATAGTATTATGTACTGTTATTTACTGTGCTATTCTTATTATATTATGTATTGTTCTTACTATGTTGTGCACCACCCTGAGACCTCCAGGGGAGGGCTGTATATAAATTAGATATCAAATCAAAATCAAAAATAGTAGCAAGGGACACAGCGTAGCTACGCAAGTGCAGATGGTCATATCATGGGACATCGGCACGGCTATGGAGGTTCATTTGTGCATGCCTGCATAGCTAAACATCTGTGGGAAGTCATTAAAAAAAGACACATCTTTGTGCAAAGGCCCCACAGCAAACTGGATTGTTTCCGTGGGCTCCAATCACTACCTGCACTGATGCATATGAACGTGAAAATAGGAATATAGGTTCCTTTATCCTGACTGCTGTGTGGAAGGCCCTCATAGAAACAACAACCCAATAGAATGGAGGTGCAAAATGGTGCTGAAATAGCTGCCAAATAAATCAAAACAGCACTTTTTGGATGAAATTATTGACGTATATGATGCATTAGCAGGCTATGAGATGTCTGTTGCTACTTGGGAAGTGATTGTGTTTGAGTATTGCTGTAGGGTCATGATATAGCAAACTTATTCAGGCCAAGTGCAATTGGAACTAATAGTTGCCTGTTGGAAATACTATGTATACTAAATGATTATGGGAAAAGGATATAAACGTAATAAATATATATAAAATAAATGAATAGATTTTGAAAATATAATGAGCCAAAATTATGCCCTCTATTGAAAATCAGTCAACTCCACTCCAGAAAAGATTGGCTGGAGTTTTACCTTCTGAAAGGCTGCTGAATTTCAGTCAGATAGACAAAGTGTTCCAGTATGGCTAAAAATACTTTACTAACTGGCTGTTGTGGGTTTTCTGGGCTACATGGTCATGGTTTGGTAGGTTTTGCTTTTAACATTTTGCCCACATCTATGGCTGGCATTTTCAGAGGCATCTCATGGTGAGACATGCTTCTCTCTGTGGCACAGTGTGGAGTGATTGTGTGGTCGGGTATATGTTTTGTCCACCTCATGGGGTGATGGAGGGTGAGGCACATTTGCATGTGTCTGGATGAAGATCATTGATCACATACTATCACATTCACAGCTGCAAATAACAACCACTGTGATATCTCACCATGACATGCCTCTGAACTGACTCCTGAGCACAGTAGAATTATACAGCCACTGTGTGTAATGTCTATGTCGGAAAGGGGGAAGCTTCAGTTGATTTTAATGCCTGCAAGTTTTCTAAATAATAATTTAATAATCTTTATCATGTGTAAATGTTATATTATGTTTATTGTGTATTTATTATATTTATTGTTATTAATTATTTATTACTATGGAATTGGGATGCTGTGTGGTTTCCGGGCTGTATGGCCGTGTTCTAGTAGCTTTCTCTCCTGATGTTTCCTCTGAAGGATTTAGATCCTCTGATGTTTCCTCTGAAGGATTCAGATCCTCTGAAGATGCCAGCCACAGATGCAGGCGAAACGTCAGGAGAGAATGCTGCTAGAACACAGCCATACAGCCCAGAAACCACACAGCACCCCAGTGATTCCGGCCGTGAGAGCCTTCGACAATACTATGGAATTGTTTGCAGATAAGGGAAATTCCCAATATATTGCAAATTGTAAAATACGTAGATGGGATATTAATGGTATGTTTTATAATAGACCCTCATAATGTACAGAGGCAAGACAATGTAAGGACTGGTGAAGACTGGTGAAAACATAGGTTTACCATGGACAGCACTGTCTTCTGTTCTTACCAACTTTCTGGGAATTTGTGGTTGCAAGGCGTTGTCTTTTTACAGAGAGACTTTACCTTACCAACTTTCCAGGAGACTTTGAGTTCAAGGCATTGCATTTTCACTGAGAGACCAACCCATTTAATTAATTTATTGACCAGTACAGCATGGACTGGTTACTACCAGGACATACATCAGGAACTCTTTAATTTAAGACAGGTTTCTCTGCTTTGTGTTTATTGTGCTTAGGATCTTGTTTCATTCTCTACACTTTAGCTATTATTAAAGTACTTAATACTTGCTGCATGTGTTGTAGATGTCCAGCAGCAGCATATATATGGTGGCATTTATTCTGGTTTGCCTCTGAAGTTGGTTGCCACAAATTCAGGTGAAATATTAGGAGCAAAAACTATCAGACCAGAACCACACAGACTGGAAAACCAACAACAGCCCGTTGATTCTACCCCTGAAAGCTTTCAGCAATATGTTGTACTTTACTAACATACGCATATTTATCCCATCCTTCCTCCCAGGAGTCCTAGATACCCTACATGGTTCTTTCCCCAATTTGTACTGCCTACCAAGAGAGGCAAATAGCCCAGGGTTAGCCAGATCATCTAGTGAATGTTGTTGGGATCTTACACTGTAGTCTGATGCTGCAACTACTACATCTCATTTGCTCATTCCCTACACATCCTTAAAAATAAGTAATTATGTCTCTTCTAAAGTCACTTTTGAACCTTCTTTCTGTTACACATTTTAAATACATTTTTAGCGTGATATATTTTGTTGGAACTCTGCTAAGTAAACAAGAATTCTGCCAGGGCCCAATGGCTCCTAGTTAGTAAATAAAAAGATGTCAGTCATAAACTAAAACTGCTTTTTAAAAAACCCACCAAACAAACTGGCCTGATAACTTCATTAATCCAGAACTTGTTGTGATGTATCATTTAAAGACACTCGTTTATGTATGGTGCAGGGGGAAGTAAAGGTGAAATGAAAGGGTTAGTTATCATCAAGATTTAACAGCAATTACTTTATAATTGGGTGAATGTTATATTTGATACCAATTGTGTGCTTTAATCAGTGTACTGTAATCCAGTCATTATAACTTTAAAGAGAGAGCACCTAGGGGCTCAAATTAAGATGTTAAGAGTTTGGTTTACGATGTGGTGGTTAAGCTGGTGCATTATATCTTTTGCAAGTGGTAGCCTGTTAAACTCAGTAGCTGGTGGCATGTAGGAGTAATTCCTCTTTCCTGCTGTCAGAAAGCGTGGTCTTAAATGGGCTTGCTTTCTTTAAATGCAAAACTGACAGACCTGCTATGTTCACCAGGGGATGGGATGTTTTTATGCTGACTTTCCCATAAGTATCTGCTGACAGGCTATCAGGACATAAGGGGATAAGGAAGCTCTCTGTTGGGAAATAAGATACTGCTGCAGATTTCGAAGGAAATCAGGATCACTGGTACTAGACTACAGACAGCCAGGGATGCTTGGATTGCTCCTACATAGCAATTGCACTCACAATTGCAAACAAGGCATGCTGGGAATTTCAGTTTAATGAATGCTGAACTACAGAGGAGTATACCTGGGATTGCACTCCTGCATTTGAGGCTTATTTTATAGCTACTGTTATTTAACATACTGCAAAGAAGTGTGTGAGTGTGTCTCTGTGTGTGTGTGTTTCATACTTACCCAGCAATCCCAGTAGCCTTTCCCCAGTTGGTGTTCCAGATGTCCAGTAGAGGAAGTATTGGGGGGAATGTTTCAAGGGAAAGTATTTTGTGCACTATAACCAGCTTACTTTTGTTGCACTTCCTCATTTAAGTGCAAGGTGAGTTTTTGACTGGATTGCCTTGATGGACTGTGTTAAAATTTGTCTTGACAACCATGTTAAATAGCTTTACAGCTCCACTGTAGCTGCATGAGCTACAAGGTGATAGGCGTTTTGGTAATAAGTAAGAAATTTGTGCTAGAGCTTGTGGATGCTTTTGCTCTTGCACAGTCAACAAATGAAATGTTCTTGACCACCTGAGAAGAGAGACGCAAGCTTGGGAGTCCTCGTTGGGTTATTAAAGGGATCAGCTTGTCAAGCATAGTGTCACTCATACTTTGTTCTCAAATGTTAGACTTTTTAGAATTATGTTGTTTGGAAAGAAAAACACTATTTATTGAAATCTGTTTGGATTTTTTTTCCCAGCATGCTATGGTGGTTAAGAGCAGGTAGACTCTAATCGGGAGAATCAGGTTTGAGTCCCCACTCATCCACATAAGCAACAGCCTCTTATCTGGTGAACCAGATGTGTTTCTCCACTCCTACATCCCTGCTGGGTGACCTTGGGCTAGTCACAGTTCTTCAGAACTCTCTTCACTCTGCTGTGGGGAGAGGAAGGGAAAAGAGTTTGTAAGCTGCCTGGAGCCTGCTTACAGGAGTCTGGCAAGTTATGAATCCCAAGCTCTTTTTCTTCTTCTATAGAAAGGAAAAATATTATTTTCAAATCAGCTACTATTCTGTAAAGAATATGAATCAGGAATGGGCAACGGAAGAAAATGTCTGCAGAAGATTGTATAGAAGGCCTGTGAAAACAGCTCTTGTTCTTTTTTTGCTACATCATTTATGTGCTCATAATTTTAAATAAGATGAAATGCTATATTAAAATGATCTTTCTGGCAACCATGACCAAATGGGAGGATTCTTTTATTATCTGGAGTGCACAGTGTGAATACTTATTTTAAAGAAACTTCTGCAAAAAAATTCAGCTCAGACTAATTATGTGATGGCTCAAATCTGATAAAATGTCACATTTAACTGGCTTCACACACTTTCTTCTGAGAATTGACTATTTTGTTACAGCACAGGACATGTTTACTGCCCTAATGAGGCTCACCATCCCTGAAGCCTACTTTAACTTTGATGCAGGAGTGCAAAATATGTATTGACCCATTATCCCAAGTGCTTTCCTCCAGTTATTTGCTAATGAAAGTTTTTGTCTGTGTTGATTAGATTGTGCCATTTAGGATAACCTTCTTACAATGACACCTTGACTGACATCACTGACATAAAAACCAGTTCATGGCCTCCATAGCTTGGTCACAGTCTAGCATGAGTGAGTGACTGAAGCCAGAAGAAGCAATTCCTTTTTCTAGGGTCCCTGTGACCAGACATGGAAAAAGAAGAAGATGAAGTCCACACAAATCAGGGCATAACCCACTTCTGTAACTGCACTGTAAGGTATACGTTTTACACCCTTCTTCCTTTTGCTCAATAAGGTTTATAGGATTGGGCAAAATTGGGCTTTGTACAGGCAATCTGAATTACTTAATTGCTATCAGGGGTTTTAGTGGTTTGCTGTTTAGATTGGTAATTTATTTATGATTTTTTAAAACTAACTACAGTATTGTTGTATGATTGTTTTAATTATGTATGTTAGCTGCCCTGAGCCTAGCTTAGGCCAGGGAAAGTGGGATGTTAAATCAAATCACAAAAAAAAAAACTATGCTGGTGTTTAGGGCCTAATCTATTTCTTGCATTTTTAAAAAATATTGACTTAAAAATGTATTGGTTTTTTAACATCTTCAACAAAAAAGAGAAAAGCATAGGAAGGGAAAGGCACCAGTGATCCAGCAACCCTATTCTATTTACACAGCAAAGGTTAATACTACACAGATATACAAAGGTTAATACTACACATATACCTAAATGACTTTCCACTCATATCCTGCTGTCAACCTTATCCATCACATTTCTTTACTGTTTGTTAAACTTCTGTCCCAACCTAAGTTCCTCCTGTTTCTTAAACCTTTTCTAAGATATCAATTTGAGGCAGTTTATAACAAATGTTAAAAATTAATATCCTCCTATCTTAAGTTCCCACAGTCAAAGCTTTTTAACAAAAATTCTGCCTCCCCTTCCTTATCCCCCTTCATTCAACAATATATCTGAATTTACCCTCCTAACATATTTGTCATTAGTCCCCTAAATGTCCATTTACTTCCCCTTTTGCAAAAACATTGATGGATCTTATAGAACAATTTTTATTTAAGGTATTTTTAAAGTTTCTTGAAGATTTCTTTGGCACTTATTATTGTTGTAATTCTTAGTTGTTGCCCCTTTTAAGTGAAGAAACCTCCTTCCTATCTGAGCCATGAAAATCTCACCTGCTTTTTTCTCAACATATTCACCAGAATTGCATAATCTTTCCTTTTCTGTAAGACTTGTAAGATGATCTCCCTCATAATGACAATGTCTTTATCTTTTATCTTAATTGTAGATTTCTTGTGTATTTCCAGAATCTGATCTGCCATTTCTTTAGAGTGGAAATAAACAACCATGTCTCTGCACAATCATTTCACTTTTGGGTTCTTTATTAATTTTCTCTATAATTTTTCTCAATTTGTGACACCCTTTCTTCCTCATTCATCTTCAAATTTTGGCCAGGACTGAAGCAATTTTCTTATTTAACTCTTTTTTTTGCTGGATTTGAATCCACTGGTAACTTTCTCAGTCTCAAGGCCTTTTCTTTAATTTGATATTCCAAACAAAGAATGGTTAAATCATGTATTTTAACCTCTGATTGCACAGAGTCCACATCTTGTTTTAAAGATTTTACTTCTTCTCTGGTCTTTTTAAATTTTTCTTCTACTTGTGCAAACTTTTGAAATTCAACCTTCATCTCCTTAACATTCTCCTTAACATTCTTGATGAGCTCTGACATCATATTCAGTATATTGGTATTAATAGAGGCTTTCAGAGAATCAATTTTCACCCTGAGACTTAGTATACTGGCATATATGCTCCTAAGAATTGTGGTCATTTCAGTTATTTCAAGGGACAATGACCCCTTTCTTGTAGAAGCCATGTCCACTAGATTTCACAGTTTCCACAGTTTTCCATAGTTTTATGCAGAGCTCAAATTTCTCCTCTGGTTAGTGACACATCAATAAAGTTACTTCTTTTCCCATTTTAGTTTGGCAACTCACTAACTGAGAGGAAGATAAGATCTGGACTTTTTTGCCTTAACATGGCTATCTCACTCTGGTGCCTTTTCCTCTGGGAATATCTTTTAAAATGGCTTTAGTAAAACTCTTTTTCTATACTCTGTACATTCTGCACTTGTTTGTCATTCTGTAATTCTTAGGAAGATCTGGTTTTTATCAGGCTGTTCAGCAGCAGTTTATGGACTCCTCTTTCAATCTCTTTATATCTTTATTCTGTCCATAAGGGATACATGACTTGGATGTTTCCATCCAAGCGAAGTTGGTAGCTCAAGTTGGAAAAGATGGTAATTACCACTGACTCCAGCTTCTCATCTTCAATGGACTGCAATGGTGAGTGATTCTGCATGATCCTGCTTGGAGGAAATCACTCCAGGAGTGCATGTGGCTTCTCTGGCTCTCTCCTTCATCTGGAGGGGCTTTTGCAGCTCTTTTAGAACTGTACACTTGAGCTTCATTGCTTGGCAAAGCTAGAGCAAAGCCAGGCAAATCCATTCAGCAGCATATTCAGTACCGGAAGTAAATATTGACTTTTGATTCAAAACTGTGCTAATATGCAACTACTGATGTTCATTTTTATTATTTTTGCTTACAGTCCCACTACTTTCAATAGGAATGACACTGGCAACTAGGATGACTGAAGATGCCAGCTACAGATGCAGGCGAAATGTTAGGAACAAGATCTACCAGACCACAGCCACACAGCCCAGGAAGCCCAAAATAACCAGTTGAGTCTGGCCATGAAAGCCTTTGACAATACATTTTCTGGATGTGTTTCACACTAGTGGGTACATCTAGGATTACACCCAGAGGATTCTGGTGTGTTGCTTTTATACTGGGCATTAAGGCTTGTGCTCATTTGTGTAGCTTGATTGCTTTTATGCTACACTTGCCATATGCAGCAATTCTGTTAATCATTCACTTTTTTTTGTGTCTGTGTTAAGCGCCATCAAGTCACTTCCAGCTTATGGTGATCTTATGAATTAACAATCTTCACAATATTCCATCATTAAACAGCCTTGCTCAGCATTTACAAACTGAGGGCTGTGGCATCCTTAGTTGCATCAATTCATTCAGTGTAGGGTCTTTTTCTTTTCTTTCTGCCTTCAATTTTTCCTAGCATTGTTGTCTTTTCTAGTAAGTTTTTGTCTTAGGTGACCAAAGTACAAATCACTTTGGTCATTTTAGCTTCTAGGAAGAATTCAGGCATGATTTGATTTAGAACCCATCTTTTTGGTGGTCCATGGTATCTGTAAAACTCTTGTCTCATCAATATCTCATCTACTTCTGGTGATTTTTTTCTCCGAATCTCTTTGTGTGCAACCTTTGCTTCTTTCTGTGGAGAAAAGTGAAGAAAATAAGTTATAATTAGAATGTGTGGCTAAGGAGCATCCCTTTTTTATGGGTTGAATCTAGCCAGCTTTTCTGGTATTGAGAGGGGGAGGTTGACATACAAAAAGACTAGGCTGGGGTGATGTATCTTGCATGGACAAAGGAGCTATAGTAAGAAAGAGAAGCAAGTATGATTGACAGAAAAAGCTGAATGGATCCAACCTCATATAACCAATACACACCATATAACAACATTATGCTAGGCTGATTCCGCATGGGCCAAAAACAGCAGTGTGAAAATGGTGTGAAAATGGTGTAAAAGGGTTTAAAATGATGTAAAAGGGTTTATGCTGTTTTCACACTGCTGTTTTTGGCCCATGCGGAATCAGCCTTAGTGTGATATGTCTACATTATATCCATCACAAACTGATTTTTAACCGCATAGGTTATCTATCAATAAATATTATTATAAATATAGATAAAATAAGTATAAGTACTGATTTTTAAATAAAGTATTAATGTTTATTGTTGCCAGGCATTTAATTGTGCTTGGGTTTTGATGTTCTGATAATACTTGCTGAGTTTAATATATAAGTTTTTTTTATATTTCTATTTTTACACTTATCCTTGTTAAAACACACTACTTGTAATTAACTTTAGGAATTTCCTACCTAGTTCTGTTTCAGGTTCATCTTGTTTCTTCATTCAGCATCTACAACACATGCATTCAGGAGAATCCAAATTAGGCTGCAATAAATGAAATCAATTATGGCCTTTTCTAAATGAACAGCTTATCACAGATTTTCCTAGTGGTCAAATTGTGTGGCTTGGAAATGCTTACTGGGGAATCATTCTGTACCCCCCTCAAAGTTTGGGCATTTTCCTCCTTCTTGGCTTTTTAGCTGTATTTGTTCTGAACAGTACTACAAAAAAAGTAGTATTCCTGGTGGGAGTTGGCTGTCAACTGTGACATGGTAGGTGTCAGAGCCTCATTATTTGTTCTTTTTGCACAGGCATTTTAGTGCTACTGTATAGTCTCATTCAACCCCCAACTCAAAATGGACACCCAGAACTACAGCACCAGCTGCCATACATTTGAGAATACCAACACATATTTTCTAAAAACCCAATACTAAAACCTTGATCCACATTGTTGTTCCAAGTCTACTTTGCTTTGCACTAATGAATTAAAGTGGGTAAGGTGTGTTGATATCATTAGCAAACCACTGAACCTTTGATAACAGTGTCCAATTTTCTCTTTTTTTCCAAGTAGTATTTTGTTTTTTTGGGGAGGGAGGAAGAATCTAAGCAGCTGTGTTGAGGGGGAGGTGAAACTGGGTAGCTGAGCAACCTGTATTCAGCCTGCCCAGATTGTTGTCCTATAATAAATTATAATGTATTTACATATTCTTACAGAACTTGTAGCAGTTTGCTTTTTTGAAGCTTTAAGTAGATTTCAGCTTCATTACCTATAGGAAGACACCAAGTACTTCTCCCATTTCCTAGTGTTCAGCAGCACAAGTCCAGGCAATACCTGCTGGATGACTTATGCATCTCAGCGCTAACTTATTCCATCATTTTATCGCTAATTCTATTATTGGCCATTTATGCATGCAGTACTTAACCTGCGGCTGTTTGCTTCACAGTGAAGTTTTCCCTTTTCTTTTTGCACAGGGATTCTCCTCCTCTGAAATGCCACGGCAAGCCAATCACCATTTTGCCTGCCCTGAAAGCTGGCTATGAAATGGATCAAGAAAAATATCACAATGAAAGTGCTCAGAGAAAACATGGATAAAAAAAGGAGAGAAAATGTTCCAAAATCAAACAGAGGAAAATGTGAAGAAGAAAAAAAAAACACGAGGCCTCTGACAGCATGAAACGGCGTGAACCAATCATGCAGAAAAGGCCAACGCTTCTAAAAATGTATTCAAAGAAAAGCAGTGATCCCATTTTAGGTGAAAAATAAAACCAACCAACTGCCTCTCTAGTACTGATTCTTTATCATGTGTTCAATAGTTCTACAATTAAACCTTTTTAATGAAGATACACAGAAAGGCATCAAAGGCTGTTCTAAGCCAAGTCATACATGATTAGCTTAAAATGCTAGCAAAAGACTTTTTGTCTGCACTTCAGATGGACAATGTACTATTGTGTCTACAAAGTGTAAGCTCATCTAGGGGTAATCTTGGTTTTCATCCTAAAGGTTAGTTACCAAGCATGAGCATACATTAAACAACCATTTAGAACAGAGAAAGAAGATGTTTACTTAATAAGCCACAGCATATGTCATGTTCTCCTCTTGTAACAAAATGGAATCTGAGAATATAATGAAGAGAGCTCCGCAGAGCTATTTCATTCAATTACTTTTTTCTTGTTGGTTTTTCTGTGTGGTCTCTGTGTTGCCTGGGGGTGCATAACAAAGGAGAATATGAGAGAGAACCCCATTTTTAATACATGGGAGGTGCTGGAAAGGCCACTCAGCAAAAGGAAAATTCCCCTTTGGGAATACAGCCACCTCCTAAAAAAGCTCAATCTTTGAAATGGAACCTGCAAAAGGGAGATCGGCAAGACTGGCATTTTGAATGCAGTTGATAATGCAGGTGGGCAAGCAAATGACAAATAAGGTGAGGGTGTGGTCATGTCTCTGTCCTTCATGTGTCCCTGCATGCCAACTACAGTCTTCGGGGAGCCATTTGCTGGTAATTACACTACAGGGTTGTTGATCTGGCATTGACCAGAACCAGACCTTTTCCATTGTGGTTCAGACTCTGTGGAATAGTTCCCTACAGAGGTGAGGGGGGGCGCCTTTGGACATCTTTTGGGGTGCTGCAAGTCTGGCTTGTTTGTCAGGGCTTTTCAGAATGTCTGAGTGGCAGGGGGAAAGGAAAGATTGTGAGTTTGTTATTTTATTCTGGCTTAATTGGAAATGATTTTAACTATTATTGCCAGCTGCTTTGAATCATGAGGAAAGATGGGATATAAATGGTTCAGTAAAGAAATGATTCAGTGTCAGAGCCCTTTACTTGCATACAGTGGATTCCAGGTTCAGACCACTGCTTCTCCAGTTAAAGGATTAGGGAGTAGAAGAAATAGCAGGTCATGGAAAAACACTGTTGGCCAGACAGGAAGGCTGGAGCAAACCATATCATTTCATGATAGACTAATCATCTGTCTTAGTATAATGCAACATCCTGTGTGTTAATGTGAAACTTGGAATTCCTAAGACCAGTGCACACCTTCCTGAAAGAAATGCAGTCATGGCTCTTTCCTGTCTCAGAAAAAAAAAAAGAAACTGAAATCCATTACTTTGTTTTTTTGAATTTGCTTGGCTTGTGTCAGAAAGCCTTAACTTTCAAGATTACCATTGATGCAATGATGTTGAAGAAGCAAAATTAGGGAAATATGTGGCTCCACTCAAGGGAGCACCACACTAAAAAGTCTCTTCCACTGGTCTGCCAATTAGTTAATAAACAAGATTATGCATTCAGCTCCACTTTATTCACAGCCACCCTTGGACACTGGCCTACGCTCAAATGTACCTGGGTGTAAGGTTGAGAGGTTCCTGGAGTTTTTGAGGATACAGCTTGAAGAGGGTGGGGTTTGGGGAGGGAGGAACCTCAGCGGGATATAATGTAATAGAGCCCATCTTCCAAAGCAGCCATTTTCTCCAGCGACCTAATTTCTGTAACCTGGAGATCAGCTGTAATACTGGGAGATCTTCAGCTGCCAACGGAATGGTGGCAACCAACCAAGGTGCAACAGTTGTGGCAGTGGGGCCTGGAGATCTGGAATCATAAGTGATGTCCAGATGACAGAGATCAGTTCCCCTGGTGAAAGTGGCTGTTTTGGAAGTACTCTATGGCATTAGATCGTACTGAGGTCCCTATTCTCTCCAAACCCCAACATCCCAAGTTCTACCCCCAGTCTCTAAGAACTTCCTGGCCTACTCCTTGCAACCCTAATTTGTCTGCCTTTGGTTCTCTAAGACATTTTTGTTACACTTCTTCCCAAGGTAGGCTGGGCCCCTCAGAACTGGCCCATTTCCTCTTGCTCTTCCTCCCACTGACTCTATGTCTGATTTCCTCTTCTTCTTCTCCTATGTTCCCTGATCTCATTCTCTTTTACTATTCCACTTTCATTCAGCTGCTGTTTCTATCCCTTGCCCCCTTTCTGCAGCCTGGCCCAGCTCCTCCCAAGCAGCCTTTTTGTGCCCTGCTTGGGCCTGTCAACAGTTTTGATACCACATTCCTCAGCCAGCCCTTGTACTTCAACCATTTTCTGTGCCATGGCCTATCCCCAAGTGATGGTGTGGCCCTCCTTGGTTGCCACAGTCCCTGGAAGCCTTGCTCTTGCTCCCAATATCCAGCTGTTAATTAGGCCATAAGATGGCCCTGGCTATAGCTCCCCAGCATTTGCCTCTTGGGTTTTGGCCTTCCAGTTAAGCCCCTACCAGCCAGCTCAGGGCCCAGCCAGCAGTTGGGCTGCTACAAAATTCCTGATATACATCATATACATGAAATTCCTGATAGACAGGAGGTCATTCATAAACTATATGATGCTTCAAAGGGGTAGGACAATTGCTCATAAGAATCAGTTCAGTTCTTATAATGAAGAGACTTTTGAGGTTGCTTTGCTTCTTCAGGAAAATAAAACACCCTCAATATTACTCAATGTCCATTGAACTGCTCATTTACAATGGATCGTTGTCAACCCCACCATGGATGTTTGGCAGATGGATTCTCTATTCTTTCTTAACACTTGAAACACTGTGAGTAGCTTTTCATGCCGCAAGGCTTCCGTTTTCCTGCCATGTGTCTAGTTCTTTTCATTACAGAGTTATATGAGGAAATGTACTTCTTGTGCCTGAACTAAATGGGCTTTGAATGAGTAGCTTTGAATAGGATTGCACCATTAATCTGCCACAAAGTCAGATTGACAGTATATCAGAATTTGTGTAGGTTGAGATGTTTTGGTACTGTTAGCAAAACAAAGTCAAACATTTATTGTATAAGGCCAAAGATCATTACAAAGGCTTAGTTCCTTTTAGTCCCCAAAGTTCTGTACAATTCTTACCAGAACTGTAAGCCATGGATCAAAATTGTAGATTATTCTTACTAGCAATGGAAATCAAATGTTTGATAAATAAGTGAACATTATTCCCAAAGAGATTTACTTTTTTGCTGTTTCCCAGCTGGGGCTTATAGTGGACTCAGTGTAGTTTCAAGAAGCTTTTGACTCTCTTGCTTTGCTCCCTAATCTTTTTTTAAAAAAAAATTGAAAAATCTGTCAATAGATGACTTTCTGAAACCACCAGAGCGGAGGGCATCTTTGAACATTAGCATATTGTGGAGTGATCCAGATGCACAATACTCATCAAATTTCTATCAATACTAATTTACCATTATCAATAATGATCTGTTTCTCAGCAGATCAGCTTTTCCCAGGCAAGGGACTGTCTGCTACTTACCATTCCCCTGAACCCTTTAGCAAATGTGTCAATAAAACTGATTTGAGTGCCTGTTCTGGGACTATTGGCAATTATTAAAAATGACCTTGATGCAATTTTACACCTATCAAAACAAAGGCCATATGTTAAGAATTATAAAAAGCTACAGTGAAGAAAAGCAATGACAGGCTTGAGTTGGGCGGGGGGAGTGGGAGTGTATGAGGAGCACAGATTGGCTTCCTCCCCCTCCCCCTTTTCCTAGCATGTTCCGCTCTGTCCCTTGGAAAGCAACTGTTATGCTAAAGGGATAATTGAAGCAATTTAGAACTCAGAGATACATTTTTTTCCAGAGCTGTCATAGCATATCATCTCAGCAGTTAATGTGGCGTAAAATATCATAAACACTGCTGAGGGCCCTTGAGGACCTATGGTAAGCAGCAATCAATAAAGCCCAACGGTTTCCTTCGCAGGCATGATCGGGAACCAGCACTTGCTTTTTGCTGTAGCAGCTTACTTTTCATAGAGTAGTACAGAGCAACATGTCCTGCGTTTGGGTTTAACACAGACGGCTTAGTAGAAAGGGAAGCAGCAAAATGATTTACAGTATTAACGTAACATTTTGTGGGAGTTTTTTGGCATGAAAGTGATAGTGCAAGGCCATATATGTAGTACACGTATGTTACACAGACATTTAAAGCCATTGTAAACCGAAACTTTCCATTGCATTATCGTAAGGATGAAGTGCTACTAGCAAATAAGTCTTACTGAAACCAGGCAGCTTATGTCCAAGTCAAAATGATTAGGAATGAACTATAAGCCTCTGTGTAATCTAATTCTGATTTTTAATTATTACATTCCTCTAAGTCTTATTGGGTTTATAAGGGTGTAATTTCTAAGGACCACACTGTTATGTGCTTAACTTAACACTGAAGTTCTTGATAAGTGGGGATTTGAATACAAAGAACCCACCCCTAAGCATACCTCTATGTTATTCCAGATCAGCCCAGGAATGTAATATTCAATGGAATAACCATTCCTATAAAATCCATGTGAATTTTGCATTATGATATAATTATTGTAATATTCATTTTCCCATGTTTGTCCTTCCAAGAAAGAAAGAAAAAACATTATACAGAATGCAATGTATTCGTAGGAGCAAGGAAGTCGGCAAGTATGTTGTAGTCAGCTGCGGAAAGATTATCCAGGATCAGCCAGCTAACTTTAAAGCCCCACAAGCAAAGTGGAAAATGAGTCCCTCAATATATTATTAAAGTGATACACCTGCAGAGATCTGGTATCAAGAAAAAAACTGCACTTCCTCGCTTGTCAAAAGACTCAGAGGCCCTACTTGTTAATAACTGGCATATGAAGATAGGAGGCAATGGTTGAGAACTGTCATTATGGACAAATGTGTTGGGGTCAAGAAAAAATGTCAAGGGTATGATGGAATTAGCCTTTTACGCAAATGCCCCCAACCCTGAAATTCAGCAGTCTGTGAAGGGACTGTCCCTCTCACAATGTAAAGGCTTGGAAGTAGGGTTGGGGTGGACAGTCAAATCCGGGTACAGATTTTTTACGAATCTGCGGATTGATTGGATTCAGACGAGCAGGAGCCGAAGATCTAGGCTATCCGAATCCTAGCAGATCCGAATCCATGGGATTCGGATTACCAGCTTCGAATGCGTTTATTTTTTTGGTGTTTTTTTCACATTTCGATACCTGCAGGAGGGGACATTTTTAAACATATCAGCACACCAAATTTTCAGAGTGTTATCATCAGGAGACTGTCCTGATGATACCTTCAAGAGATTAGTGCATTTGGTTAGAGAATTTACAGGGTCTGGATACAAAGAAGTAGTGTCCCCTATCCCCATTCTTTTCAATGGGAACTAAGGAGATGAGGGCTACCCTTTCAGGGGTCCATAACTTTGTGGCCCCCCTGAACCAGCTACTTCCAAACTTGGAGGTATCATAGGACAGTCTCTGTCTACTAATATTAGTACCGATACATCTACAAATGCACCTGCAGGCTTTTGAAATTGCACAAGATTCTTTGTTCTGCAGTATTGGCTGCATTGCTGTCAATAGAATTTCCAGGGGCTGTGGGTGCACATTTTCTTAGTAAACCACAAAGGCTTTCAGGGTATCTTCAGGAGAGTCTGGATGACACACCATCCAGGTTTGGGGAAAAAAAGCTTTACTTCAGGTGGAGTGGGAGATACATTTCCCTTTTGGGTCCCATAGAATTAAACCCTGAGCAAAATTCCCCCAAACCTGGATAGTCGACTCCTAGTTGTGACCCTCTGCTCCAGAAATGTGCACCTCACGGCTCTAGAAATTCCCCATTGATAATAGCATGTCAGGCCTAGAGCTCAAAATCTTGAACAAGCTAGAGAATACCACAGAGACGCATTTGAGATATATCGGCATAAATATCAGAGTATCATCAGGTGACTGTCCTGATGTTGCCTAGGATTTGGTGCAGTTTAGTTTCGAGTATGGACCCTCAAAGGGGTGCAACTATCACATTGTTTTCAATGAGAGACTGATGGGGATGGGGCTGCCTTTGAGAGTCCCACTTAACTTTGGCTCCCAGACAAGCTGCACCAAGCTTTGAGGGGCTATCATCAGGACAGTCTCAATGTTACCCTAGTTCCCAGGCCAAGCACAAAATGCTGGTTTAGTGTTTCACGGCTCACTCTCACTCCAGCAGGCTTCATGTGCAGGAGGCGTGAAACATGAAAACGGAATTTTTTAAAACTGAGCAGCTTAGAGGCCCTCAGGGTATCATCGAACTGTCTGATGACACCCCTAAGGATTTAGTGCAGTTTGGTTCAGGAGGCTGGGTCTCTGGACCCTCAAGGGGCCTCTATCCCCATTGTTTCAATGACAGCTAAGGAGATGGTGGCTACCATTTTGAGGTCCATAACTTTGGCCCCTAAACCAAACTGCAAGCATGGGGGGTATCATCAGGACAATCTCCTGATGTCACCCTGATATTTGGTACCTGATATAATCTAAAATGCCCTTCAAATCACCCAAATTGCCCAAAGTTCTTTTCTAGAAATTGGCTTCTGCATTGCTGTCAATGTGGAACTTCTGGTGGAGGGGCTGTGTGGTGCACATTTATCCAAGGTACAGTCACCAAAATGTTCCAGGGTATCTTCAGGAGTCTCTGGGGCCAACCATCAGGTTGAGGAACTTTGCTTATGGGGGCAGTGGGAGATGGACATTTCTACATAACGTGAACCCCTTGTAGCGGTCACCAAACCTGGATGGTGTCATGAAGAGACTCTCTAGAAGACACCTATATATGAAAGTTTTCAATGGGTTTACCATGAGAAATGTGCCTCCACAGCCCTCCACAGAAATTTCCTATTATGGCTACCAATGGAGCCAGCCAGCCACCTACAAAACACAGAATCGGGGAAATTTCTTTGGGTGACTGTGAGGGGTGCACTTTTAGAGCTACCATCACCAAAATTTCAAATTATCCTTAAATGTACTGTATGATACTCCCCAAAGTTTGGTGAAGTTTGGTTCAGGGAGTCCAACGTTATGGACCTTCAAAGTGTAGCCCCATCTCCTGTGGCTTCCATTTAAGAGCAATGGGGATGGGGCACTTGCCTGAGTGTCAATACACTTTGCCCCCCCACAGACAAACTGCACCAAACTTGGGAGAATCATCAGGGCGATCTCAGATGATATCCTGAAATTTTGGTGCCCTTCTTACGTCCCTACAAGGCCAAAACGTGTAAAACACCCAAAATTCAAAAAATGGCAAAACGGACCCGAATTTTTCGGATTTACCCGAATTTTCGGGTATATCCGAATTGGCTATGATTCGGATTCGGGCATACAAATCATTTTATGCCCCAAAATACCCAAATCCGAATTTTACCGAATTTTTTTAGTATTGACCAACCCTACTTGGAAGACCCACATCTCCTTGGAAGCACACACCACCCAAACCAAGCCCATTGTCTCCTTACGTCCCAGGCTATCGAGGGCTTTTCAGCATTCTCATTCCCTTTTCTTTTCACTTGTTCCCGTTTCTTTGTTTTCTTTTTTGGAAAAAAAAAAGTTCTGTATGTGTTTTGCTCCCTGTAGTCAATTTGATATCACTCCCATTTTTGTGAAGAGTAAAAAACTGCTGCATAAATCAGCAGGGAAATAAACTTGATTTAATCCTCAATTATATCAAATTGATTACTAGAAGGGGTAAAACATGTGCAGTGGGAGTGGGTTAAAAATTATCAGTATTTTTCAAGTTTGGATTCATTAGACCTAAACATTTTCAAAACAACAAATCTGAAAAAGACAATACCACAAATCAGCTTTTTGGGGGGTGGGGGGTGGGGTGGGGGTCTGAATTCTTTCAGGTTATTAAATCCAAACCTGAAAAATACACCTGCCTCTGAGACCCACATGGACTTTCTAGGCAGATGCAAAGCTGGGTCTGGCCAGGCCAAGTCAAGCCCAGCCCCAAGTTCAACTATAAGCTTGGCCTGGGCGGGTCCAGCTTTAAACTGCAGGTTCTTCCTCCAAAGTCTGCAGTTTAAAGCTGGACCCAGCCTGGCCAAGCCTGGTCCCCCTTCCAACCCCCCCCCCCGTCACCAGATCTGATGCCAAGGGGAGCCATGAAACTCATGGAGGTGAATCCCATCCCCCACCCCAACCATTTACTGTAGAGCCCAGCCGCAGGGCCAGCACCATCTGGGAGCTGCTCCAAAATCTGGAGTGACTCCTGGTACCCACCATCACCAGGTCTTGAGAGGCTTCCAGTGTCTGCTGCTGGCATTCCACAATGATCCCTGTGGTGGTTGCCACCACTTGCCACCACTTCAACAGGTAAGAGTGGCTCTTTTAAAAATCAGGGGGAATTTAAACTCCTCATGTATTTTTTGAAACTTTTCAGATTTTTCAGCAAACCTGCACAATACCCCCATGTTTACAGAAAAATCTGTATAGAGTCCAAGTGGTCCCAATATGCTGATTTAGATATCTGCAGATGGGTGGTGGTGGTTTCACATATCTATCTATCTATCTATCTATCTATCTATCTATCTATCTATCTATCTATCTATCTATCTATCTATCTATCTATCTATCTATCTATCTATCTATCTATCTATCTATCTATCTATCTATCTATCTATCTATCCATCCATCCATCCGTCCTAGACCAGGAACTTGTAAGGAAGAGTTAAAATTTTGAAGATTAGTTTTGTAAATATTCTAGAATCCAAAGATCTAGCTTAGCTTTATTTCTGATCCAAATATTAGACCTAATGGAAGTTTTTTTCTCTGTAAAGTTTAAGACTTCTGTTAAGACAAGGAAACTGTGTACACTGTATATATGTGTGTGTATGCACATACAAAAATATTAATAAGTACCTATGAATAAACTAAGAAAATACAACTTCTGAATACTGAGAATGCTGTCTCATGTGGAAGCTCCCATTAAATTTGAGAGGAAGGGTCCTGTCTCTGCTGCAGACAGATTCTTTTAATGATCACACATTCAGTGATACACCACTATAAGATCAGAGTCACCTAAATGTCATTATCTTGTGTGTGTCCAGAAAGTAGGGAAAGTATTTTTGGATAGTCACAAAATTAATCTCTCATTACCATTCACATGTAAACCTGGACATTCAGCAATGTTTGGACAACCTTTGTTAACATATAAAAGGGACTGATACTTAAATCAACACAATAGCTTAAACCTACATGAAGTAATTTTAATCTGATCTCTTCTTTTACTTTTCCCTCTTTTTTCTCTATCCCATTGTGTTTCTCTATTTTCGTCCTGCAATAGCAACAAAAATTGCTTGCTGAAATTGGCATGCTGTTTCTGCACTTGAGAAGTGGTCCAATTCAACTAAAGACACCAGATAATTGAATATTTACTGATCTGAATAGCTACATATTAGACCTTATTCAATTTATGATCAGCATACAATTGGTTAAAGAGTCTGCTTGAGTATTTTATTCACTCTTTGCATATGGGACAGACTCGATTATTAGCCAACAAATAGGAGTTGGTGCAACAAAGTAACTTTCCCTTTTTTTCAAATGGTAATTTATTAATGCCATTAAGTGTAGGCAACACTGTAAAACTGTTTGATAGTAAATAGGTCATTTTTCAGACAAATGGATTACTTCATTTCCATTAGAGATCATAAAGACTGAGGAAAAGACCTCTTCACACACAAAATGGTATGTTAATCCCTAATTGCTGTTTCCATATGCCCATTTGGGTGTACACTTGCTGTTGCTTAAAAGATATATTACTTCAGCCTTTATATTTTGTAACCTGTGTTTGTTATGTAAACCTCTTGATTGAAAAGCCATCATAGGATGGTTCAGCTCTTTTAATTCATATCAGACATTATCCTCTACTATAGTGATTGTGGGGATGTTAACGTAAAAGGATTATAGTTGCTGTAGACTAAATAATTCAGAATAAAGTATGAGCATAATTCAGAATATACACATGAAATAGGCAGGCTGAGGCATCAGTAGGTTTTGATAGTGAGCCCTCTTCCAAAATATTTTTTTCCTTCTCTGTTTTATTATGTTTCTCCACCAGAAAGTGGGGTGGGGGGAAAGAATGGGTGGGACATGAATATGGGTTCATATAGCTGCTCTGAGCTGTTAGGCCAGGAAGAGTGGGGTATTAAGTTTAATAAAATAAATAAATGAAACTGAGGTAGAATTGCCTTTTTTTGTAAAGAAAAAAATATATGGCTAAAGCCCTTGAGGAAGAATGTGGCTCCTTCCGCACATGCAAAATAATGCACGTTCAAACTGCTTTCAGTGCGCTTTGAAGCTGTGCGGAATGGCAAAATCCACTTGCAAACAGTTGTTTGAAAACGCATTATTTTGCGTGTGTGGAAGGGGCCTGTGTGAATGCTCCCATTTCATTTCCTTTTAGATTCAGTTAAATTTTTGTCATTCATTTCAAACGTTCACATCTAGCGGTTTGCGTTACACATTCATTTGTTCTGTTTGCATATTATATGTAGTTATATGCAACATAAATTGCATATTTTAGATATAAATTACATTTGGGTGTACACTTGTAATGCATGCAAAATATATAATGATGATACATTAATGCTCAATTATATATATATAATTAATTAATTCCTCAGTAGCAGAGGCTTATCAAGGGATATGATGCTCGAGACAACCCCTGCTCTGGGTGCCCCCCATGCTTGGAGGTGGGGTTTGAGGGTGGGACTGAGGAGCGGGACTTGGGGCAGGGGTGACTCAGATGGGCACTGAAGCAGCAGTCCAAGCCACCCCACCTCCCTGTAGGCCTCCTCCTGCAAAAGCCAGCCTGCAGGGAGGTGGGGGGAGGGTGCTGCAGCAGGCAGCACAGAAGGCAACCTGCCACCCCAGTGACTGTCCAAGCTACCTCCGAGCCTCAACCTCAAGGGGCTGGGGAGGAAAGGAGATGGCTCGGACAGGCGGCGCATACTGCCCATGGCAACAGGGGGGTCAAATGCCCCCGGCTTGGTGCGGGGGAGAAGGGGGTGGGGGCAATTTTGCACCCCCTGCTGTTGTGCCCAGAATCTTTTGACACCCCCCATCCCTGTGGAGATCCTCTGTTCCCTTAGAGCACCATTTCAGGGCACATTTCAGACTGTAGTGGAGGGAAGGGAAGGGAAGGGAAGGGAAGGGAAGGGAAGGGAAGGGAAGGGAAGGGAAGGGAAGGGAAGGGAAGGGAAGGGAAGGGAAGGGAAGGGAAGGGAAGGGAAGGGAAGGGAAGAGAAGAGAAGAGAAGGGAAGGAGAGGAGGAAGGAAGGGAGGAAGGGAAGGGAAGGGAAGGGAAGGGAAGGGAAGGGAAGGGAAGGGAAGGGAAGGGAAGGGAAGGGAAGGGAAGGAAAGGAAAGGAAAGGGAAGGGAAGGAAAGGGAAGGAAAGGAAAGGAGAGAAAGGAAAAGGAAAAGGAAAAGGAGAAAAAGGAAAAGGAAAGAGAGAAGGAGGAAAAAGGAAAGGAAATTGTACATGGAATTTAGATGGGACTGAACCCAGAGACACATGTTCGATATTTGTCTCTTATTTTCTCATGGGGATTAGATGTAATATATTTCTCACTGCAGGTTTTATGAAGAACTTTTCTTTTCCAATTGTCTGCACTGACAGAAGACTGCTCTCGAAGATCCAGCTCCCTTGTCACTTGCAGAAGTTAATCGAGATTGTACTGTAAAGTGGATATAACAAAATCTTGATACCTGATTGGCTGCTAAAATGTTCCCAGCGGGGCTGGTATATTTAAAACCGAGCACTGTGCAGAACTTGTTAACCTCTTTGTGACTTTATAGCACACCACTGAATCTTAAGAATCAACAGTAACAGAATACAAGGAGAAAGTCAGGAGCTTGAAAGCAGTAGTCAGCCTGAACTAAACTTATAAAAATGTGTTTGGCTGCAATCCCAAGAACACTTTTCGGAGAGTATGACCCACTGAATAAAATGAGACCATTCCATTCTTTTTCCTGTCCTATTTCTGTAGCTAGATAAGCATGCAAACAGTCTTTTAAGAACTTTGTTCTGTGATGATTTTCACAGCTTGCCTGGTTTTAAAAATTTCTGAATTAAAAGACACTTTCTATCCATGGCAGTACCCTAATGAATTTGTTTTTTTAAAAAAAATGAAGATATCTGTACTCAAAGAATGTTTTCTGTTTTTTGAGCATCCACCAAATTGCCAAAAATAGGGGCACTGTGAAAAACTATAAAGAAAGCTAACAGTGAACCATTATTATCCAGACCTAATTCATGTCAGATAAGCAGGCTTTTATCTTGATGCCTAAAACCAAATAAGAAGAGGGCAACTATATCTCCGAGGGAAGAGAATTATAGAGACTGGAAGCCACTTTACAAAAATCCTTGTCTTTTGTTGCCACCTGTCCCACCTAAAGATCTCAGGAGATTTGTGAATTGATCTGTCATTTCCTGAACCATCTTTGTTCAAAAATGCTCTGTTTCAGTCCTAGTGCCTTGGAGACAGCACTAGGTAAGCACTAGGACCAGGTGGAGCATTCTAGAACATAGATGGTCCAGGAAATGGCAGATCAATTGACAAATCTCCTGGGATCTTTTGGTGGGACATAGTATAGCATCTTGAGTTGGGCTCAGAAAAAAACTAGGAACCAATAGAGATTATGTAAAGTTGTATAACATGCTCTGAAAAATGGACTCTAAAGAATTATGGTCCGGAGACTATATTTTGCCCAAGTTCTTGAAGACTTTTCAAAGACAGCCATGATAGCTGACAATAAGCCACACAGTGTAGCCTGCCTCTTGCAACATTTCCCAAGGGTGTTGTATTAAAGTATTTATATGGTATATTCAGTGGTGGGATTCAGCAGGTTTGCACCACTTTGGCAGAACCGGTTGTTAAAATGGTGCTTGCAAACAACCCGTTGTTAAATCATTTGAATCCCACCACCAGAACCAGTTGTTAAATTATTTGAATCCCACCACTGGGTACATTCTTACATAACAGCTATTTTTAGACCAGAGAAAACTAGTCCTCTTTACCACATGGGGAGGGACTGTGGCTCCATGGTAGACCATCTGCTTTGCATACAGGACATTGCAGGTTCAATCCCAGCATGTCTGGCTCAAAGGATCAGATATTAGGTTATGTGAAAGACCTTTTTCTGAGACTCTGGAGAGCTCCTGCCAGTCTGAACAGATCATACTGATTTTGATGCGCCAGTGGTCTGGTTCCCTGTAAGGCAGCTTCATGTATTCATATATGGTAATAACAATATTGAACTTAATACAGTGTTTTCTACCAACTTCTGTAAAAATGCTTGGCATGTTTCATTTCATAGAAATCCAAATGTACAGTCCAAATGACTGGGCCATGGCAGGACTTCCAATATTATGGCTGATTTGTAAAAGGTAATTATCATACATTTTGGAGTCCTCAGCTAAAAATCATGGATAGAGAAAGGCAGAAGGATCATAAGAATGAAGGGAATGGTTCTCTAAATATCATGAGAACACTGTAGATGACACATCTGAATGTTGCATTTTTTTTCACGAACATTCTGAATTTCCTATTATTATAAGACTGAAGGAACAACTGAAGTCCAGTACCAAATGGGCAGAAATTTTTTATCCATTACTGCATCAAACAAAATGAAAGAAGGAAATGTGATTTACATATCAATTGATGGTGCAAATATATAAATGTATATACATATATGTAAATATATTCAGTACTGAACAATAAAATATATGCTGTCTTTCACTTGTACTAATCATATTGACAAAAACAATTATCATTGTTTTATGCAACTTGAAAAAACAATTGGTAATTAGTGCAAATTATTACACATTTTTGCCCCAAACAATCGCTGTAACTATGTGCAATACCAGTATTACATAAGTGGAATGGGAAGGGCTCTTTTTAAATACAAATCTGGATGTTGCATAGAAATATATATTCATATTTGTAACACGGTGGTTTCTAATAAACTATGTTACAGTATTTTTTTCTTTGCTGAATTAAAAGGTAGGCATGCACACAACCACAATATGTACACCAACCATGAAGCATGCTCACCAGTCAAAGAAGCTTGTGTGTGTATAGTAAATGGCATTCTCCAATAGGGGTAAGAATGATCAGGTAACTGCAAAGATGAAAAGCAATTAAGATTTTAACTATGCCATTATGGCAAAACACTGCCATAAACGGAGACTGAACAAAACCCTCCACCACTATTCATTAGACATTTGTCATTGTGGTATACACTGTGCTGCTTCGGTTTGAATAGAAAAGCAATTATGTTTTTAATACACTTATATTCTACTCATCTCTTCATCATCTCCAGGATAATGACTCATTAGGAAAAAGAATATATACAGCAATACAGCTTCTATCTCTTCTGTGTAAATTATCATTGCATCAGCTGAGTGTAAATACCTGGCAGTTTGGGAAGCTCAGTTGTCAGCAGTATCGGTTTCAGGCTCTTCCAGAGCTAGCCAAATAGAAAACATGACTTCCCCTTTCCTCCGGCTTTGCTGTCCCTCCTAAACTTAAAGTTCACAACCTCTACATGGGTAGAGCCATAGAGAACCAATTGATGAGATCCAGATCTTCAGTACGACCAGTCGTGTGATCTGGTTCTTTGGAAGCCTCTGTGCCGACTGGAGACAAAAGTCACACTTATTATGGTTGCACTGAATTAAGTGAAGAAAACAGATCACACACAGTTGCTCACACATTATATAAGTGCGTGAATTAGCCAGTATACATAGGGTCAGACGTGGCTCTAGACTGAAGATTTCATTAAGCAGCAAGAGCCTAAGGGTCATGCTGTTCTCTCTAGATGACCTGATTATTCTGAAACCATTACCAATATATATTTAAAAAAAAACATACAGATCATCTTCCTGCACCATAATGCTAGGACAGAAACTTTGCAAAGGGGAGCTCTGAATCCATAAAAACCAAAGTGAAATGTCTTGTAAGGTCAAAATTAGTTGTAAAACATCTATGAAATGCCCTTGTCCTCAGCCACTGCAAGATGTCACAGCAAAGACCCAGATGCAGCCCGCACACAGGCTAGAGGACTAGAAATCTCTGAAGGGGGTGTCACACACAGAGATCCATTCACTGAGCTGAAGCCAGCCCAGAGCCCCACCTTAGCAGGAACATCGTAAATGGAGACTGTTAACTATATGATCGAGGATGCCAAGAGGCTGTATTTTTACAACCCCATATGTTTCTTCGGAAACAAATGCTGCCCTAATGTAATGGTGTGTTCGAAAGTTGTCTCTGAATAGGCTTGTTTTAGAAGCAGTAAGGAACCTGTTTGCTGCCTTTCATGCTATTTCTCTCTCTCACACACACACACAATAACAAATGGAATTGTGTCACTTTGAAAGCATGAACTCAAACAAAGTGGAATCAGCGCTGGCTTGCTTTCGTCTGGAGAGACTACAGGAAGAAAAAGTGCCAATTCAGTCTGCATGAATACCTTGCAATTTGTTTTAAGTTGTTTGAGGGATAGCATAAATGTGAATGGCAAAAGGTGAGGGAGAGGGAAAAAGGGAGTCCCTGGTATCTTATCCAATTTGCAGCAGCACATTGGACCAGTGTAAAAATAGAGGCTGTATTTGCATGTGGCTTAATTTCCTGGTAGCTTCCAGTGGCAGTAGCATGCTCATTAATTCTGTAGCATATGGTACAGAATTACAGTGTCTAGCACTATCCCAGTTATCATAGCTGCTATTAATAATCATATTGCTAGCACTTTTAGAGTTAAACATGCATGCAGCAATATATTTCTGGTTTGGATGACAAGTCCCTGTTTTCTTTCAGTGCACTGTATTTCAGAACAGACTTGTAGAATTATCAGTGATGTCCTTTACCCCAAGCAACAAAAATGAAAAAAGTAAACAACAAAAAAAGAAATTATAGTGTGCAAATCAGGTATATATTTGGTGTTATTTTTTTGCAAACTATTAGTCATAGTTATTATTTTGGAACCCCAGTTGCTGCATATGTTTAGGATTCCTTGTTGTTTCTTTAAAAAGGATATTCTACCCCCACCCCCCAAACAGATAATGTTGACTTCACTGTGATCAAATGTAATGAAGCAAAGGAAATTCTTTTTTGAATGAAAACTTGTATCTACCACATATATAAGCCCCAAGCATCTTAGATTGCTGATTATTTTTTTCTAATGATGATATTGGCATGCTGTTAAGAGAAATATGCAGTTCATGCTTAACTAATCATGTAAGCATACGTTGCAAACCTATCCATTTGATTGCTAAATTTCTAATTATGATATTGATGTGGTATTGACATGGTGCTAAGAAAATCCAGCAGGCATCACATGGAAAAATGTGAGATGCACTGAAATTCTGTTCCCGCGGTAGATTTCTAATAATGATATTATTCTTCTATGAAGTAAGCCCTGAATTAAGACTAGCACGAAACATTGTTCCATCTTTCATACCAATTAAAGAAATAGGTGTTTTATTGCTTCTAAGGTATAAAAGAAGTATATAATTATAATGGAGAAAAACATGCAAACATGCCAATTAATTTGGACAGTACTCACTACTATATAACCAAACTATATAGACAGCAGCTAAATATTTTTAAGGATTTTGTTACTCTGTTAAAGATTAATTTTGTGTTATCTAAAGAGTGAAGAATTAAACTTAACAGAGAGTTCAATCAGTTCATTTCAAACCAAAGCAAAAAGACAAACTCTCTAGAAATATATGATAAAAAACTATAAAATAAATGTTTTGTAATAAAGCATGGATGCCAATGCACACTTACAAAAGAATGTAGAAATATATAGTTTTACTATAGAAAATTGTTATATGTATCAGTACTTTGACTGATTATAGAAATCAACTACATTAGAATGTGCATATGTGTATATGTGTGTGTGTTTATATATACCTATGTATGTACACACACAGGAAGGTTTTTAGTATTTTGTTCAAAACAAAACAGTGGATGAACTGATGAAAAAATAACCTGTTTCAGCCACACTTCTCCATACTTGAAAGGAAATGATACACTTCAACTCTGATGGGCAGTTTTTACTTTGTCCAGACTAAAGACATTTAATACAGCATTATTCAAAATCATATGAATTCTCAGTGCAGATACCGATGGCCATATATTGGAGGAGAGAGTGCCATCTAGTGACAATAAAAGCTTGCTTGAATGAAAGATACAGTAGCATCTGAAAAGGGCTCTATAGTATAACTATTACTGCATCAAGAGCACAGACTAGGAGCCAGTAGTTCGTGCAACTATAACTTTAATATTGCTTTAAAAAATTAAAAATAGCCTCTGATGTAAACTTGTGCCTTTTCCTCCACATGTCAGAGACATAGTATGATATCGCTGCTTTTCACATCCATGCACATTTTCTCAGATTTTCTCATTTTCTCAAATTTTCTCAGATAGATTTTCTCAGATTTGGGATTCTAACCAATTGCCAGATTTAGTTCTCCCAAAGTATGTGAATTGCAAGAAGCCATGCTTTATATACAATCATTTCTTGTAGTATTTGTTATTTCCCAGGCTCACATAAAATGTATGTTTATCATTGGCACCAAGATTTAAAATGTGGAAGATATTTCAACATTACAATAAAACCCAATTTACAGAATTAATATTTTCAGAAGAGCTGCATTTGAGAATGAAGGAAAATCACATGAAATTCTGCTCATTTTTTTCTTGAAATAAATATTTGCTTCATTAAATCAGAATTCAGAATGATCCTCTCTATTTTGCTTATTTTATAATGATTGTATATTAGAAACATATATATATAGCTGTTCAGAGTGGCCAACAGCACAGAGATTAGAATTTGAAAACATAAAATACTAAATTGTAAAACAGCAATTATAAAATTATTGATAGCAACTTAATCTATGAAAACATGTCTTTTATTTAAGAAATCAAGCAGTACTAAAAAAAAACCTAAGCTGATAAAAGGAAAAAGGAAAATCTTGACATAGAAACAATGAGAGGGAGAGGGCATCCAGAAGAAAATTATCTTTACAGACTTCTAAAAATTATCATTACAGACTGATGAAAAGCCAGCAATTAATGGCCACATCAAGTTTCCAAATGGAGTTTGTTCCAAAGCCTTGGGACTGTGGCAAAGAAGTTCACCTCACATACTCACTTGCCTTATCCCATATTTATTTGGCTCATGAGGAAGACTTGCCTTTGGGAGGAGACATATGGGTTCAAAAAAAAAAAAAAACAACAACAGCCAATGTCACAAAAAGACATTTGGATAAGTCAAGATGTCTATTTGGAAAAGCCAAGCCAAAAATAAAAATGGATATCCAGATAAAGCCAAAAAGCTGAAAAGCTGAAAATCTTGTAGGCTTTTTTTGGCTTTTCAGCTACTTCTATAGCAATGTAAGGGTTGCAGAGAGAAAAGATATATTTTAAATTATTTTTTAAAAATAAAGCCTATTAGTGAGGCTGGTGATTGCACTTAAAATTTTAACTCCCCTGCGAAGACTTACCTTGACTGGAGGTATAGTGGATTTCTAAGTAGGCTGGCAAAAATGAACCTCCCCCACCCCCGCTTTTTGCTGGATTGCTCTGTTGCACTTTACCTGCTTTGTGGTTGGTTTCCAAGGCAACAAGAGGCAAGGCAAGAGGCCAATGTGGTGTAGTACTTCTCCATTCCTTCACATGAGCAGCAGACTCTTATTTGGTGAACTGGATTTACATGCTCCTGCATCCCTACACATAGAAGCCTGCACAGGGCTGACACTTGGGCTAGTCACAGGATTCTGGCACCTAGAACCTTCCTCAGACCCACCTACATAATAATATGTCTGTCGTGGGGAGAGGAAGGGAAAGGAGTTTGTAAGTCACTTTGAGAAACTTTACAGTAGAGAAAGGTTGGGTATAAATCCAAACTCTTCTTCTACCTTGAACAGCCAAAGTAGAGAACCCCATGGAGCGTTCTTATTTGGCCAATGGCTGCAATGTACTTTGCATTGCAGTTTTGCTAGGCTGCTGCAGTCTTAATGTAGACTCCAAGAACTTCTAGAGAAGCAAGGGTAGAAGTGAGAACAGAAAGTAAGGCCCTTTCCACACTGCAACGGTGCGGGGGGGTGTCGGCATAAATAATGCCAACATACACCCCTGGACCATTCGCATGGATGCATGGACGGTCCCAGGAGGGTTGCAGGTGGCGGCGCAGCCTGTGCCGAATGCCTGCCTTGTCTCCTGGCTTCCGGCTCGTCGCAGAGGCCAGGTGAAACACCCCTGCAGCCTGGGCGGCGGTTCACCGCAGATTACAGGCAGAGAGCGTGTCCCTGGCCTCTGCTAACCGAAGCCAGGAAGCCAGGGAGGCGAGGTTCGGCATTTGGGGACGGTGTGGGGAAAATGGTGCCTTCCAGCCACTGCTGTTCACACGGCAGTGGTTGGAAGACGCTGCTTCCTAAAAACCTCGCTCAGAGAACGAGGTTCAGAAGCAGCATCTTCGCACCTCTTGGGGGTTGCGAGGCTGGCGCTGCTGCAATGCAGCGGCAGCGGCCGTGCAAACCCCTCCCCAGGGACACTGTTTTTAGCGTCCCTGGGGTGCTCTTTCCCACCCGTGCGGAAAGGGCCTTAGAGTGGCCAATAGGAGTTCAGGTTAGGAACAAAACTGCTCTTTGGCCAATCACAAAAGGTTTTTTTGTCCTGGTTTTCTTCAGATTTTTCTGTTCATGGCCAAAGAACATCAATAGGAGACCAGGTTCCAACAGACCCCACTCCAGACAGAGGTTTGAGAAAGCCAGGGCAAACTTGGCATTAGCTGATGTTCCTTCCTCTGTGTTTCTGGTGCTTCAACTGTGCTATATCCTTTGGCTTGTTGCCTTTAGTGAATTCCTGTTGCCTGTCTGCCATCTGGAGAAGGAGATATCAGTTTGAAAAAAAAAACGGTTGATTTTTAAAAATTGTTTTTTTTCTGTAACATGTGCCTGTTACACAACTTTTTGGTCTTTTGTTGGTGTGAGGACATGAGGTCTTAGTGTGGCTGTTTTTTTGTTTCCCTGGTTTCATCCAACATAAGAGATCCATCAGAAGAGATGAGCTGGCCTATTCAAACTGAGTTTGGTGATTTCGATGAAGTTCATTTGTTGTTTTCATAGCAAGTAAGGTTTTGAAGCACTTTTGGTGGCGCTTCTCCCAGGGATGGGGTGCTGACCCATTGCCCAACCCTCCTTCTTTTGCATCCAGGCTTGGGATTGGCAATGGTGCAGTTAAAAATAGCTAATTAGCATACACTAAACCATTTGGATGTTTGCTTTGAGCTTTATTCCAGTTGAAGCCAGGTGGCCTTAGAAAACTAGTTCTTAGGGTCAGGCAGAGGTTTTCTAAGCTGTTTCCACATGGCCAAAATATCCCGGGGTGAGCAAGAAAAATATCCCTGGGCAGCCGAGAATTCTGCATGGTTCCTGGTGCTAATGCGGGCCTGCGCTGGTGTTGCCCCATGATATTTACCTTAGCCCAGGATTTTCAAAAATCGCCAGTTGTACTGCAGATGGACTTTCTACTTTCACACACAGAATCAACACTTTCTGAAAAAGGCAATGATTTCATGAAATAAAGCAATATTATAGGAAGCTTTGGCTGAAGTGAGGCCAACTATTCATTTTCCATCCCCTATAAGCTGAGCATTCTAGACTTAATTTATTGGAGATATCTTTCCACAAGGTGAACTCAACATTCTGGGTGGACTACTGCTCGACAGTACTTATTCAAGACAGAAATACGTGGGCTTTTTGGCTGACTTGACTCATGCACATGGAAGTCACCAGAAATTGTGTTTCAAGGCAGAGCCTTTTATTGTCCCTCAGAGATAACCATTCATCTTGTAAGGTAAGAAAAGGAAAACAAGTTCAGTCTAGATTTTCTGGAAGCCACTAATATCTCTCATCCCATCATGATCCATTTGCACAAAGAAGGGAATGACCTCCCTCAAATTATTATTACAAGCTTTGGAAATAAATGGAAAGACAGAGGAATCAGTGGTGGAATCCCCACTGCCAATTAGTCGTGTGATACACAAAATATCCAGGTTTCTGGAAAAACTCCCTACTGCCTGATCGCCGAACAGGAATTCGTCCTGGTACTGGCATTCCCTCTCCCCCTAATTGCATGTTTTTCCAGAACCTGCTTGTACGTGCACCTTTTCCAAAAACACGCAGATTTCCAGATTGGGGAGGATTGGGGGTCGAACGTGGATTCAATTTTCGTGGAAACTTCCAGCCAATCAGAGCACGGCAGGCTGTGTGCAATGCACATGCAGCCTTTTTTCCCCATTTTGCCGACTGATGCTAATGTTGAAACATGTGCACGAGAGTACAGTACTTGCTTAAACGTGGGCATGAGCGAACAGCACCATCGAAACATGTACACGAGTAGCAACATAGTGGCAATTTTAATTTTTCTGTGTGCAGAAAATGAGAGTTCAGTTGGGTTCCTGCCATAACATATTAGCCAATTAGAAAACAGCTGCATAGGCGGGGATACTTTGCGTACGTGCTTACATGCTCACGTTTTTTCGCACAAAAAAGGTCCTGCCCCAACATGGCACAACAGACAATCAGGATAGACCCACCAAGCAGATCGCTTGTTTGTGGGGAGTGTAACGTTGTTTGAATCCGCAATAGACATAGATGTCTTCACTGGAAACATGCTGCAGTGGGGAGGGAGAATCCATGATGAAAAGGTGCCGATTCTTTTGAAACCTGGATGTATCTGTATTTAATTTTCTGTGGAGATTCGGCCAGTGAGTTGGATCTCACTGGGGGTGTTTGCATCCACCAGCGAATATCCCCTTGCATCAATGGAAAGCTCCTTGTGCCATTAGTACAATAGTGTTATAGGATCCAACCAAACATATTAAGAAGGAAGGTGCATGTGCACTTTGTATTTAGTACTGACAAAGAGGGAGAATATATTGTACAGACATATGGTTTCCATTAGCCCTATTAATATGGAAGTTTCAAAAGTGGCCCATGGAAACACATGTGTGCCTATGTACTAGTAATGACATAGAGACAATTGCTCTTATATTATTGCAGTGCCAATCTTATGTAGCTGTTAGGAAAAGCCTAATACTGCTATTGTTTTGACACTTCAGCAGTTCTTGTTTTCTAAATTGCTGAAACAATTTCTTGTTGGAGGATAAAGTCCCCAACATTACATATCAAGTGGTAAGATGTCTTTATACTGCCACAAGATTACGTTGACCCATGGTTTCTTGTGCTTAGACCTTTTAATTGTGGCTGCTTGTTGTTTTGCTCTGTGTAATCAATGTTAGCAGGTCTCCTCAAGAGGAAGTGATTGTGTGATGCTGGATATTTAAATATTTATTTATTGTTTTACTCTTTTTTATACTGATCAAAGGCCAAATAACCATGTCGATTGACATATGGTTAGTAACCTTCATCACAAAGGTTTCACGGGGTCAAATCACAATCAGACTTTTAATTAGACCTCTGCATATGAATATTGTGGCCTTAGGGAGTAAAATAGTCATGCAGTGAACACAACAATTCAGATGCCCAGAATCTGAAACTAAAGCTTTTCTCTCTTCCCTTAGGATTTAACTGCATCCAAGTCCTGCACGTAAGCACAAAGTGGTATGAACATTGGGGCTAGATGCTGATTCTTGCCTCCAGATGAGGAACAGAGACTGAAAAACTGAGTTCCAGGCAAGCAGAGTTTAAATGGGGAAGAAAAAATAGGTGGCAGTGACTTGTTCAGCCTTTCTATGTGTCCTTGCTATTAAAGAGTGACAGTCTTTGACAGCAGTGGCCCTTCACTGTTGCTGTAAGTTGTGCACTTGGAGATCAATGCCCTACTCTCTGTACATATGGAGAACATACACCATGGGCCTTTTAGATCAATATACAGTTCAAGCCAATAATTTATGTGGAGATATACTATCTCTGAACAAAACCATTTCAACAATCTGTTATAGAATTACAAAGGAAAAGCCTCTCTGCAATTCTTTGATACCTCTTCCAGTTCTGGCCTTTTCGAGATCTTTCATGCTGAAGAAGTGGATAGTTATTCCACAAACACGGGTATGTACCTGGGAACTTGTTCAGGATTGGATTTTCTATCACCACACGCTTGGGACTGTGCTTTCCTGACTTTAAGACTCTATGTTTGGACACGGGGAAAGGCTTATGCTTCTTGCTGGCTTTGCTACTTTCTGTTTACACATGTATGTTTGTATGCTTTGAAAATTCTTATACATAATTCCTTAAGGGATGGAATGTCTGATGATGAACCCCCCAACCAATGAGTGTGCAGGACTCACAAAGTGGTGGGTGACATTCCATCCCACTGGTCGTTCCATCCCCCCGGTCCCAAACCTCCCCAATCCACTCACCCCAAACAGCAACCTGAGCTCCAGGGCCACTGGCATTCTCTTCCCAACCACCCTCTCTCAGTCCACAAACACCTACGTGGCCCAGCAGGAGAGAGAACACCTTCCCTTTCCCCTTCTCTCCCAGCCCCCAAACACCTACCCAGCCCACCAGGAGAGCACCCTTCCTGCCAAACCCACCAGCAATCATCCCATTCTTACCCCCACCTACCTAGCCTGGTGGGAGACTGCCCTCCACACCAGACCACCAGCACCATTTCCTTTCCCCCACCTACCAGCCCACACACATCTCCCACCCCTTATTGCTGCTGCCCCCTTTGGCCCACTGCTTCTGCCACCCCTCCACTGCTTCTGCCACACCACTCCCCCATTCCACGCACCCCAGCATGGCTTCTGCCACCCCGCATTCCTTGGGGGGGAATGGAAAGGCAACCCTCCCACACATCTAGGCTGGCTGGTCATGATCCTTTACCTGGGAGTAAGTTTGGTTGGTGGCAATGGGTGTAACTTCTGAGGAAACCCTCTGAGGGGCGCGATGCAGCCGTTCAAAGTATGTCACGGTTGCTGTACCGAGCTTACTCCTGAGTAATGCGTGCCTGGTTTTCTTAACTGTAACCGCAGTATTCAGGGAATCTAGGGTGCCTGGCCCCTCTCTCCCCTCCCTTGCATGTCGCCCCTCACTCTTTTCCCTCCCTCCCTCACTTCTCTTCCCTTGCATGCCACCCCTCCCCCTCCTTCCCTTCCCTTTTCCTCTGCTAGGGTGGGTGGGTCATATCAAGATGCTGAGCCCCCTGCCTCCTCTCCCTTGCATGCCACCCCTCACTGTCTCCCCTCTCTCACTTCTCTTCCCTTGCATGCCCACCCTCCGTCCCTTTCCTCTCCCTCCCACTCTTACCTTGCATGCCACCCCTCCCTCTCCCTCCCTTCCCTCTCCGTGTGTGTGTGTGTGTGTGTGTATGTGTTTCACTTCCACTCGAGTTACTGCCTATGTACTGTTTTCACTGCTCATATCTGGCCGTCTGAGTGAACACTCTAAGCAGCATGAACATTCTAAGAATGACAGTTACACACAGGCAGCTGCATGTCCTTCACCAGGGAGCACCAGGAAAAAGGTATTTTACCTGGGCCAGGTGTGAAATTTCAGGTATGTGAACATCTAAAAACACTCTCACCTGGCTGACTATAGTGGCTGGGAATTTTCAGAGGAATTGGCCCAGCAGTTACTGAGTTATACTATCATCAACAAAAACACTGTTAGTTTTTTATATATATAGATTGGATAAATTACACAGCCAAGGTTTAGCACCTTTGATATTTTGATTGCTTTGTGACTGCAATAATTTGTGTTGACTTTTTAAGATCATTACATTATTTCTTTCTCTAATTCTGTGGTTTCCATCTTGACTAGGAATGTGGACATCTTTCTTACCAAAGTGAGCATAGGGGATTTAGATAATTGATTGAATTGAGTTGGAAAATTGATATGAAAATAATTTCAGCTTATACTACCAGTAACAGATCAAAAGATCTATTTTGACCTTTGCAAGTGGTCTGTCCATGTCACGGAGAAATACTAGCTCTGTTTATTTAAGGCTAACACATGACAACTACTAAAAATATCTGATTCTAAGATTTGCTGTATTAAGTTAATGAATGCTCAGGAAGGGTTATGCAAATATCTGCCCCTGTGCAGTGTTTCCAAACATCACATGATATTATTGGCCAATAAGATAATGCAGAGTTTTAAGATGGAGTATCTCATATGTAACACAATTGTAACCTAGTTGTACAGCACTATCAGTAGCAAACACTACTATTCTAGAAACATCACTACCAAAGCAAAAAAATCTGCTTAAAATAGTTCACTATTTCCAGAAGCCCTAAGGAAAAAAAACCCTTCATTTTTCTGATTTCATGTTTTCTATTTGATAAAGCCAGGCAGCCCAAACCTTATCAAATTCGATTTTCAGGTTCAGTTGTCTTCTTATTCCAAACATACAAAACTACTCTTGCCTACAGAAGTGTGCTGTTAAATCCCCTCATTAAATGAAATGCTTTTTTTTGTTTCTTTGCTAATTTTGAATCTTCATTTGCTGTAACTGTGGCCTAAATTGTCCCATAAGGGTTTCTCTGAAATGGCTTTAAATTCAGTACAAATTGTACACATGATAGTAGTCAGGATTACCTGCTTAATGCCATGGACATGTAGATACATTGTAAAAAGTTTAGACATTGAGGTGACTGATTTTCCCTGTCTCTCAGGGGAGGCAGTCCTTGACACACCAAATAAGCCATCTCCTTCCTCAATAAATGCTAAATAATTGCATCTCAATTTCAGTGTCTCTTTACATCTGTGCAAAAATTTTTGTGTTTATTTAGGTATGCCACCCCTGTATCACTTTTATTGGCTATGACTGGAGGAAAATGAGCTTTCTGACCTTCCCAGTGGCTGGCAGCACAGAAGCAGAGAATGCCTTCAGTTAATACTAACACTTGTTTTACAGGAGAAAAGACCATTTCCACTGGAGTGCGAGGATCAGATTTACATTGTTACTTCCATTATAATGATGGGACCATTACTAACAGAAATTGCTGGCCAGATTCAGTGTACAGATGGGCAATTCGGATTTATAATGGTTCCCCTTTCAGAGGGTTGAAGTCCCCATGGAAATCTAATAGACAGGCCTAGGTGCTGAGGTCACAGGGGGCCTCTGCTTGTGGTCCTTTCCCCCTCTGAGGTGAGGGGGTGGAGGCCAGTGGTGGGATTCAGCAGGTTCGCACCACTTTGGCAGAACCGGTTGTTAAAATGGTGCTTTTAAACAACCAGTTGTTAAATTATTTGAATCCCACCACTGGTGGGGGCTGTGTGAAGGGCTTTCTCTGTGGTCCCCCCCCCAACTTTATGGAATGTGCTCCCATTAGAAGTCCAACAGGCACTGAAACTGTACACCTTTCAGCAACTGCTTAAGACAATCATCTTTGCCTGGGAATCTGACTGATGGATGCCATCTACCCCCAGACCACTGGGCTTTTTTGAGGGGGGTACCTTGCTCTCCACCTGAACCTGGGAAGGTTAGGGATAAAGTGGATTTTGGGGGTGGGTTGGATAATTGTTTTAGGTAGATTTTTATTAATTTTTTTCTGTATGTGATGCTGTTTTCATTGTAACATGGGAGGTATTTTTAGATTGTTGTAACCTGCCCTGAGATACATTTGAAGGGAGGTATAGAAATCAACTTAACAAACAAACAAATAAAATATTATTCAGAAAAAAATGAAAATTGAAAAGAAAAATATCAATTGCCACCTTGGTCACAATAAGAAAAACTAAGGAGGGAAAAGTGAACTAAAAGATACTGATCTACTTTATTTTTTAAAAAAAAATCCTTCCCTTCCTCCAAGAAGTTCAAAGTGGCTAACAAAGTGGCCATTTTATTGTTACCTTTGAGTACATGAATCTGACACACAGAGTGCATGACTGCCCCAACCTTGCATAGGGAAGAATGGAGAGGTGAACCCAGATTTTCTTGGTCCTAATCCAGCACTGCGATTCATGCTAGTTAAAATCTGCCTTACAAGTGCTGCAGACAAAGCCCCAGCTTGCAGAACTGAGGCAGGTGGCAGCTAGTGATGGGGCATTTTCAGGGGTAACATCTTTGGAATGCCCCCCCCCCACCTTTGAGGCTTGTCTTTTAGCCACTAGGCCAAACTAGGCTTTTAATAAAGGCATTTAACATCATTTAAAACTGTCTTTTGGTCTGCTTCTAACCTGAAAGCTGTTTTACTCATATTTGTCAGCGCTGGTTTAAAGCTGTCTTTATGTCCACATATTGTTTTGAATAGCTTATTTTTAATGTTTGGTTGTTTCATTATATTATTTTTACTTTGAACTAGCTTAAGCAGGACTCTGGAGCAGTGGCATATAAATTTTGTCTAAAAATACATAAATGAATAACCATTATTATGACACTTTTCTCTATTTTTAAGCATTTTTTGTTTTGTTTTTGTTTTTGATCCATGTCTTCTTTGATAAAGAACGGAGAGTAACTAAATATGCTAACATTATTTCTTCTGAAATGTCTGTCACTCCCCTTTGCGTCTGTGCTGTGTTGTGCTTAATGAACTACCAGTTGGTAGCTGGGGTAAAAACTGGTTAAATCGCAGCCAGTTTATGGTAATCCTCATGCAAATTTCGAGGCAAAAAATGTTCACAGGTGGTTTGCCATTGCTTTGTGGAGAAGATGCTTTAGGGTAGAAGCAAAATACATCCAGCAAACCACCACTATGCAAGACAGGAGATCACTGACTGGTTACACATACTCCATGCTCTCTTCTATATGTTCCTCATGCATGCACAGTTGTATGCATGCGTATTATTGAACAGAGCTAGAGATTGTGAGGAGACAGCTGTGAAAAGGGGAAAAAATACTCCATGTGTAAATAAAGAAGTCAAATGAATTTCAACACTGAACTTTTTAAATGTCTTCAAACTTTTGTTGTGTCTGTTTATGTATTTATAACTATTCAGTTGGAATATATATTTAGCTGTCTTTAATTTCCAAAGTTTTCAAAAGTTATCCCGATATTCTTAAACAAAATATCATGCTGGTCTGTGGTCTGGTGCCAATTCTCTAAACTGCTGCAAAAGTCTGTGTACCTGTAGAACTCAAAGAAGGAAAATGTTTATTTGATTGATTTCTATGCCACCCTTCTCCAATGGGCTCAGGGCAGCTTACGCAGAGTGGGCACAATAAGATAAAGCAATACAATTTTTTTTAAAATCATTTCCCAGCATTTTGGATTACCAACTCTAGGTGGGAAAACTCTTGGCAATTTGGAGGTGGAAGGCAGAGTTTCTGGAAAGGAGGGGGTTTTTTTGCAGTCCCGTAATGCCACAGTGTCTACTTTCTAAATCTGTCATTTTCTCAGAGGGAACTGATCTGTGAAGTATGGAGATCAACTGAAATTCCAGGAGGATTCCAGCTGCTCAAACCAAACTCTGAGAATTGTAGAGATGTGATGCTCATCCCACAGGAGATTATGTCAGATGAGTGCTGTCTCTGCTTGCCACGAAGTTTGCAACAGCCCTAGTTATAATGTGGCTCCTGAGGTTGCAACCAAGCAACCATAACTTGAACAAATGAAGTGCTTCAGTTTCCTCTTATTTCAATTTGAATATCAAGTATTAAAGTCAAAGTCCTTGTGGAAAAGGTAAGTTTTAACAAATGCATAATCTTGTGTGAATTGGGCCCCTCAATATGGATTCAGTGATTCTTCCTTTAGAGTCATTATATTACTCTTGTGGCATTTCTTGTCACTTTCTCACTTACCTTCTTGCCCACCTGTATTTAGTGCAGCAACCATCCGTCTACATGTGCAGTATTTTTAGTGGGCATTATTTAAACTTCAAACTCCAAAACATCCTTCACTTTCAAACAAAGAATAATGATCTTCTACTATGGGCTGATGATTTTGTCATGTTTGTTAGAATTAATGACTATGGCTTTTTCTTGAATATCTGTATGAACATAAAGATATTACATTAATACAGTATGAAAATCGAAAATAGTAAAAAAATAGGGGTTTGAGGAGGAGGGATGTAATTTACCATTTGCTTTGTCTCAGCAACATGAAATTATCATGGAGGAAGCAATACCAAATGTGAATTACCTTCAAAAATTACCTTTAAAAAAAGTATCTGGGAATTGTCAGATGAGAAAGCCCATTGGGCTAGATTCATTGGGAAGGTAATACGGTCATCATGGAAGCAGTGCTTTTTGAATATTCAGAGACTTTTTAAAACTTTCAGTTGATATTATACTGCATTTGAGAGCAATCCAGTGAACAGAGCCATATGATACAGAATCCATAAAATCTATAACACCCTTACTGAGAGAACAGGCCAGTCAGATGCTATCATCCTAACTACAGAGATCATCAGATCAATCTATATGGCTTTTTAATTGGTCCATAGCAAGAACTGGTATTGTTGGTCTGCACTTGGGGAGGCCATTTAGTTTATCATTCAACACATAGGTACATATCATTCAGGTTCATTTCTGAATCCCAGATTCTAGTTTGGAGGCAGTTTCTTGCTAGAACTATAATTCACCAACCACAGTTAATCATAATCATAATTACTCACAGTTAATAATTGCTCACTTCACCATTTCTAAGGCTGTTTCTGAATGGCGGTGGAAACGCAGTTCCACCAGCATGAATTGTGCCAGTGGTGGCTCGGAGGCCATTTGCACGCTATCGTGTGAGTGGCCCCGACTTGCTTCCCTGCCAGAGAGGCGGCTCCGCATAAAGCCGCCCCTGGGTCAGCCCCCTCCACTGACCTTCCTTTCCAGTGTCACTCTGGAGGGCTTCAGGGACCCACCCACTCTGACCTCTGACCTCCAGGGGTCAGAGGGCAGCGTGGGCAGGTCTCTGAATCCCTCCAGAGTGACGCTGGACAGGAAGGTAGTGGAGGCGATGGGGAAAGCGGTGATGTCCCACCGTTGCGGTTCACACCACGCCGACGGGAAGACGCTGCTTTGCAAAAACAGTTTGCACTGCTCCGGGGTGGCCAGGACGACGCTGTTGCAATGCATCAGTGCCTCCTGTGCGAAAAGCACCCTAGGGATGGTTTTTTTCCATCCCTAGGGGGCTGTTATTTGGCCGTGCGGAAACGGACTAAGTCTCTGGCTCTCTCAATTTTTGGAACTGATGCATCGATGTATTGTCGAAGGCTTGTATTGTTGAACTGATGCATCACTGTATGGATACTTACCTAAACATTTGGAATCCAAAGCCATATAACTGTTTAATAGTAAATAAGCAGCACCAAATGTTGCCGATTAACATTTTAGATGATAAAATCAGCTCCAGAGAACTCAGACATTTAGAGTTCTCTTTCTACTTTTGAATATCTTCAGTTTCCCAATCAACTTCTGTCCCATTAAAAAAACCCTGGACACTCCCCACTCTACTAAGAACAACTTTGCTAAAGCTATATGACTATCATTTCCATTTTAATCAGAATTACATCCTTCTAAACTTATTGTCTTCAATGAGCTTACAAAGGTGTAGTCCTCCTTAGGATGATGTTGTCACCGACACAAAACTAATTCAAAGTAAGGGCCATGCTTCCAAAGTAGGCATTGCAATCATTACGAATTGATTTTGTTTGGATGTAAAACCTGATTGGCTGCATGATGACTCTCTTGTTCCTCTATAATAAAGTTCTGTTTTTATAAAGTGGAGCACTAACTGAATGTCAGTTATTTGGAGAGAACTTTGTATGTGGCAAGGACTTGGTATCAGCACTGCAAAAATATTTACTACGGGGGGGGGGGGGCAGAGAATTTATAAAAGGAATTCCTTTTTCACCTGCTGAGAAAGTGGCTCAACAAGGCTTTCTGGTGATGTGGGGAGGCAGAATTTTTAAAAAATGATGCTGGAAAGCGGGTTAAATGGACTTACACCACTTGAAAGGATGGCGTAAATCCAAGCCCCGTGCCACAGCAGATCCTCCTGCAAAGATGGGATAGAAGCCACCTAATGTTGATTCCAGCCCTGAGAATGCCCTGGCCTGCCTGCTCTCCCCGCTCCATGCTGGCAGCCTATCAGACACCTTTTCCCTGCAACCCCCCGCAGCCCCCCGCAGCACCCCCATGGCATACACACACACCCGCCCCTTCCCACACTTACCTATGTTTCTTTTCTTTTTTAGTACTTTTTGAGGCTGAAAAAAGTGGCCTATTTACAGTTCAGGGGGAAAACTTCCTGAGGAACTACACATGGTAGCTATGCCTCTGGTCGGGACCCCTTTGGGGATCGAACGGCCCTTTCACATGTGTCGCCTAAGACTCTCTGTATCAGTGTTCTCCATCTGTAAAATGGATAAATGTTAGGGTCACCACAACATGAGGAACTGTATTAAAGGGTTGCAGCATCAGGAAGGTTGAAAACCACTGTTTTAGATGTTGGCTTTATGTGTCTTTTTAAAAGTTTTAATTAAAAATTAAAATATTAAAAGAAACCAAGACTACAACTGGCAATACCATTGTAGTTATCAAACAATGGCCACAGAAGGCATTTGTTCCTTACAACTACAACACTGTTTCTTTTCCTCTCGTCCAGTCTCTATTTTAAATGTGAACTAACAGGAGTTACAGCTCCTTTCTAAACAATTTAGTTGCTCTCTTACATAGAGAGATGATCATCAGTAAACTTTCTCACCCCCTGTGTGTGTTATAGTTTACTATCACAGCAGGAAACCATAAACCTTTACATCTATTACATCCCCCTCCACTTACTGGGCAGGTAGGCTTCTTATAGATACTACCCTTGATGTTTGCCAAAAAGGCAAGAAATGATAGGTTTCCTACTGGAAGAAGCAAAACCTGAATCCCTATCTTTTTTTCTTCCTCCACATTGTAGCATCTCTGCCTGCCAGACAACGTGTAAATACAGTTGTTGAGCCCCATAGGGGAGGGGGGGAGAACCCACCCCTGAAAGCAGCACACAACTGCATCGGCAGATTTGCCCTTCCTGGGAC